>NC_054564.1:7547837-7577837 GCF_017654505.1 Polyodon spathula | reverse complement strand
AAGAGTACGAGGAGGACGGGGCCCGGGCTATCCACAGGAAGACCTTTTAGAGGGAGGAGGAGGGGCTTCCCGGGACCCTCCGAGTGTGGGTTAGGATTGCTCCAGCACCCCGAGAGAGAGAGAGAGGATTGAGGGGGTCGAGATCGGCATGCCGCCTTCACCCCCTGCCCTTCCCCCTTCTGTAGTGGATTAGCAGTGACACGTTGCCATCCCAGCACAGGCTCCCCTCCTCCCCTGTCCCCCCCCAGGAGTGCATCTGTAAAATGGTCAACATTCGATGACTTCCTCAAATGCAAAACAAATAGGAAATCTGTACAACCCCCCTCCCCCAGTCCTTTTCTTATTAAAAATGAATTTGATTGTCATAACCTGGCTGCACGTCACAGGGCTCTAGTTTGCAAGAGCTCCCCCTTTCAGAGTAAGCAGAGAGTCACGCCCGGGTCGATGTTTGATTTATGATAGGAGTGTGATCTAGCTAGTGGTAAGCCTTCATGCTGTACATGCACCCATACAAACCTTCACATGCAAGCGATTCAGATCTGTTAAGGGTAACCTGTTTATACAAAGTGAGCGATAATTTAAAGCTTGTTTGCAGAACTGTATAGATTTCAGAAGTGCTTAAAATAATCTCCATATCAGTGTAAGACCTATAAAAGTCTCATGGAGGCCACTTCTTGCGTTCTGCAAGCAAAAAACAAAATAAATGAAGTGGCGTAACAACTCTGTGTAGCGATGGTGGCTTCTTTAACAGTCTTGAGCATTTTAACAAACGTTGCACTGTATTGATTTCCCCAAAACTTATGCAAGCCTTCTTTACTCCTGAGTTTAAGTGAGGGGTGTGCGTGCGGGTATTACTCCTTTTTCCTTGCGTTGGCAAGCACTGAGGGTGTCTGATGGAGTCTGGAGTCAGCCCTGTAGTCTGATCCTCAAGACTAGAGTTTTTCCAGGTTTCCCCCCGGGTCTGAGTGTTACCCTGCAGAGGGAGGTTTGTAAAGAGCGCTAGCTGGCTGAAAATCCTCTTGCCTCACTGTTTACTAGAAATCGCGTGGCTCTTTTGCTCTTTTTCAAACCCGGTTTTCAAATGCAACACGGTCAAGTTTTAAACTGCTGCTTCCTAGTCGCTTCCTGTGCTGTAGGTCGCGTGGCAAGATTGGAGTGAATCTGACTGACAGCACAGGAAGTGTTGTATTTTTAAATAATTCTGCACAAGACAAGGGAGGGCAGTGATGACGTTAGCAGTGCTGATAACACCTCGGGGTTATATAACTCCCTTTAAATGAAGTGATACTATGACTTGTGTTGATGCAGGACTAGCATCCATCGCAACTCTACCCCACCCCTTTGTCAGCATTCGTGGGGATAGTCGTCCGCCCGCCCCCCCCCCCCCCGCCCCCCCCCCCCCCCCCCCCCCCCCCCCCCCCCCCCCCCCCCCCCCCCCCCCCCCCCCCCCCCCCCCCCCCCCCCCCCCCCCCCCCCCCCCCCCCCCCCCCCCCCCCCCCCTCTAGTCGTCCGCCCC
Organism: Polyodon spathula; assembly: GCF_017654505.1. NCBI lineage: Eukaryota > Metazoa > Chordata > Actinopteri > Acipenseriformes > Polyodontidae > Polyodon > Polyodon spathula. Next base: position 7,576,321 of record NC_054564.1, on the reverse strand, counting down.
CCCCCCCCCCCCCCCCCCCCCCCCCCCCCCTTCCCCTGAAGGATGACCCCCCCCCCCCCCCCCCCACCCCCCCCCCCCCCCCCCCCTCCCCCCCCCCCCCCCCCCCCCCCCCCCCCCCCCCCCCCCCCCCCCCCCCCCCCACCCCCCCACCCACCCCCCCCCCCCCCCCCCCCCCCCACCCCCCCCCCCCCCCCCCCACCCTCACCCCCCCCCCCCTACTTGCGCTAAGCGGGGTGATGGCCTGTGTGTGTGTCCTGTATATATTGGAATATACCATCTGCCTCCATTAGGGATCTGCATAATCAGTGGTTTGAAAAAAAAAAAAACGTGAACTGAAATGTACAATAAATTAAAAGCGTTTGCTTGTACTTTTCATTTTGTAAATTCTATAACAATAAATTAATTCATGACGACAGTCTCTCTCTCTCGAGTGTTTTTATTTGCCCGAACCCAACTCCTGTGGGGTGAGACGGATTCTCTTTTGGATTGCACGGTTATACTTGAAGGTTATAAAGCCTCTGCTAATATCGCTTTGGTTTATAATCGCAAGGGATATTCTGTTGGATTTGGCTGATCGCGGATAAGCTGCAGCGGGTCAGGCCCGGCGTTGGCAGTGTCTCTGATCAGCAGGCGCATTTTTTCCAGGACTGCCTTTGATTTCTTTCCAGATTCCTTTGCTGGGGGGGAGTCGGGGACCTCTGTCCTGGACATTCATTTTCACGGGGCTTTGCAAAGCGCTGACCTCTCCGTTTGCAAACGGTTTTACCCAGCAGAGAATTCAAATAGTAACTCAAATATATCGTATTGCTTTCCCAAAAGCGATATATGTTATAATATATTCCAGTTATATTTCCACATCATATAAGGATAATACGATTTCTGAAGGGGAGTCGACGCTGTAAGGCTGACCAGTTGAACACCAGCAAGCTGTCAAGCTCTGAGCGGGTCATTGCTGGAGTTCACAGCAGGAGGCAATGCAACATCGTGGGGGACAGTGCATCTTTAAATAGGAACATTGCATGCGTGTCATTTGCAAAGAGATGCTTAAAATAAAGTGCTATTTTTTTGACCTTATGCAGACAGTAGGAGATGTCATCCTGAATGCCGATTTCAGTTTGATTCAGGTCTGGATTGCTGGCTAAAATAACACGTAGCTTGACAAATTATACCATTGCAGCTTAAATAAATAAATAAATAAATAATGACACTCTCATGACGTTGCGAAATTAGGGACTCGTGTTCCAGCCAACCAAACCCTCATAATTCCCGGTCCGCGAACTCGGCCGCCGATTGGACGCGCCGAGCCCAGATGTTCCGGAGCCGCAGTATGATTGGCTCCGCGGCGCTGTCAGTCCGCACTGGTGTGCTGGGCTGTCTTTAGGTTAGTTTGAGTTCAGTTCTTGTGTGAAGTTTTGTATGGTTTTTTTTTATTGTAAATATTTATTTTTAAATAATCTATTTTTTTTTATAAGCTATTTTTATTTATTTTTTTTTTTTTTTAAATGAGGAGGGTAACTCTTTTCGTGAACGGGACTTCCAGAAGTGGCAAGGTAAGGATTAGTTTGGGGGGTGTGATGTGGTGATTGAGTTTGATAACCAGGGAACTAATAAATGAATTCATGCGGGGGGTGCAAGGAAGCAGCCCGCATTGCGGGTCTTAACGACAGCGGGGGTGATCGAGATCTGCAGCTTTCTCATTGTCAAAGCAATAGACATACATTTAAAACCGATTTAACTAAAAGCTGGGTGTCTAATTTAATATGAGAAGTTATACACCGACTTGGTAATTATGCTGCTTTTAATCAAAAGCACAGAGCTGTGTGTGTGTGTGTGTGTGTGTGGAGCTTCTCCACAGTGGAACGAGCACAGTGTAATAAGGACTGGCTTCTGTTGTTAATATCCCACACCAAAAACAGATATGTTTGTTCTGTGTTGCTTGCTGTCTGTTGCTCAGTCCTGTTGAAGTGATAGTAAAAAGGTTTCACTGTGCTGTATTTAATAAACATTTAACTGAACATGCTGAACATGGCACAGAGTAATGTCAGGTATTGATATCTCTGCTATTTTCTTCCTTAGTGTTTATTTGTTATATATGACATCATCTATTTGTAGAAACGTTCCAGCAATGCAATACACCAATTGCTTGGTGACTGCAATTCTACAGTACACTGTGGACAGCAAGCAGTATGTATTTGCATGACCTGACACACAGCAATCGCTGTGAAGCAGCGTTCGGTGGCATACATTGCATACCAACCGGTCAGTGTCCACATTCTCTCAATGCTTTAGCTATCAGCTGGTCTGGCTGCACATTCCCGCGGTACAGGCCAGGCTGTGATGTGCTGTGCTTGGTGTTTGAGGTCCTCAGTGGGTGCTGATCATGGCTGGCAGGCTGGTCCACCTGTTTGGGATCCCCAAGCTTCAGATGACCTGCAGGCAGACAGGCACTTTCTGGGGCACATTCTGTCTCTCAACCAGTTTCATCATGCTCGGAAAAATGCCATCAAAGTGCTAGCTGGACCACCCTGCAGCTTTATTTTTTTTATTGAGTTTGCATTATTCTATAAGGTGGTGGCGCTAACAGACCGGTCCCTGTCTTCCTCCCCTACCCAGGTGGTTGCAGTCTATGGGACCCTGGCAGACTTGCTGTCCGTTGCCAGCAGCAAACTGGGAATCCGTGCCTCCGCCCTGTACAACGGGAAAGGGGGTCTCATCGATGACATCGCCCTCATCAGGTGAGAGCGAGAGTGGAAACACACTGCACCGTCCGCAGGGTAGGAAGGCTGAATTGTTGAAGAATGACGTTTTGATTACCTGTTGGCCCATTCGTGTTCCATCTCCAAAGATGAGACACACAGTCAAGGATCGCTTCTTTCCCAAAAGCACTCTGGAAAGCCCCAGTGCACCCTGTACCGCTGTTGAAACGACACAGTAAAACTGCACCACGACCCACAGGGGGGGGAGGATCACCAAACAAGAGGCTCACTCAGCGATGACCGGGCTAACAGCCTTCTCAGTGTTTGTTTAGTTTTGGGTGGGTTTCCTTGTATAAAGATAAAGTCAGAACCCTTGTCTACAGTACAGTGCGCTGATGTTTGTGCATATTTGGCGATAATGAAACTTGCGAACCCTTCCTTTGCACGTGATATTCAGTCTCGGGTCGTCGGTTTATACTGTGGATGTAGGTCACGCTGATTCTGGAAGCTCGTAGATTTGTATTTGTAGCCGTGGCCCGGGGAAGGGACAGTCCTGTCCCCCCCCGCCCCCCACGGAGTTACAGAGCTGTTCGTCATTCTAATGCCTCTTTTTCCTTCCCTCCAGAGATGATGACGTGCTGTATGTTTCTGAAGGAGACTCTTTCATAGGTGAGTGAACTAGCTTCAGCAGGGAGGAGGGGCACCAAACTCGTCGGGCTGGGGTGAAAGAAGCTGCTGGCCTGTGTTGGTGGCGCCCGCCTGTGGCTCTTGCCCTGGCTGAGTCCTGCCTTGCCTGTCGTGCTGATGTTTTGCACTGTGTTCCACAGACCCCCAGGTGGATGGGAGGATTGCTGATGTGACGTCTGGTGCAAACACAGACTGGCTGACTCTAAACATTGGGGGCCGGTGCTTCACGACCACGAGGTAATACAGATCACCCCTTCACTAACAGTGTGAGGCAGAGCGACTCAGCTGGCTGGGTGTAATTGCATTGAGCATAGAGAAGCAGGTGTAAGAACCCACTGCTCCTGCAACATCGATTTTATAGAAGACTGTATGTGTGCAGCCTTTTATTGGGGATGTTAAGAAAGACAGTGAATATTGAACGTGAAATAAGTTGGCTTAAACGTTTAACACAAAGAGCTAACCATGTTTAAACTCCAGACACCTCCTGTTCGGCAACGTTAGGGTTAATTCAATTAATTCTAATGGCAGCAGATGTGAATGCTGTCCCCTAACTCTGTCCCTCCTTCCCCTTCCTCAGGACCACCTTGGTGAGCAAGGAGCCAGACAGCATGCTAGCGCACATGTTCCAAGACAGAGGTGGGTCACTCATCACCTCTGCACTGTCACAGACCAGGCAGCAGCCATCAAAGGGATACTCCTCCTGTTCTCACCTCCCGTGCTTCCTCTCTCCCTCAGAGCTGTGGGGGAACAAGCAAGACCCCCGAGGAGCTTACCTGATTGACCGCAGCCCTGAATACTTTGAGCCCATCCTCAACTACCTGAGACATGGGCAGCTGATCGTCAACGAGGGCATCAACCTGCTGGGTGCGTGGGAATATAATAGCAATATAATAGTCTTTATATAGCACCTTTCAGAGTGAGCCACCATCACAAAGTGCTTTACAAGACTAGGGTGTGTGAGCTATAAGCTTACAACAACATCTCACCCCAAAGACGGAGCACGGGGACCTGCTGGTTACAAGCCTGTTTCTTTAACCACTGGACCACACAGCCTCCAATGGCAAGTAGGGAACGTTCTTTAACTCCTGTCTGTGCTGACTTCAAGTCAGTTACAACTACTGGGAAAGTGTAGATATCTGCAGTGTGTGGGTTTTGTCTTTATGTCAAAGAGACAAAAAGCAAGTGTTGTGTATGTGTAACCCGTTTGATGAGCGCAGAAATACTGAGGGGTGTTTTCTTTGCTTTTTTAATTTTTTTTTTAAACTCTGACCTGTTTTGAGGTGTCTCTGGTCTTCGGGACGGCTCTTTCGGTATGGTATTGAAATGCACTGACTGTGTGTCTCTCCAGGGGTTTTGGAAGAGGCTCGGTTCTTTGGGATAGAACAGTTGGCGGAACAGCTGGAGGTTTCGATCAAGGTAAGGCAGCCCGACGGCTAGATTCGTTTGAGAGAGAAAGAGAGAGAGATATGGAATCAAATTTCTTCCCGTTGTTGCTTCCCAGAATTCCCAGCCGCCGGAAGACCACTCCCCCATCTCGCGGAAGGAGTTTGTGCGCTTCCTGCTCGCCACTCCCACCAAGTCTGAGCTGCGCTGCCAGGTAGGGGAAGGGAAGAACCAGCGCGGGGGCCTGAATTAATGTGACTGTGCTCTGTGTTGCTCTGACTGCTAACCTCTCTCTGTCTCAAATTCAAAGGTGCAGCATCGCTGTAGCAGAAGTATTACCAAAGCAATTACAAAATACATTAAAACAAACATCGCACAAAATGATTACAGAAAATAAATCTATATAAAAAGGTACGGAAATATTTAAAGATGCTTATTTGTACACACATGAACATCTCTCTCTCTCTCTCTCTCTCTCTCTCTCTCTCTCTCTCTCTCTCTCTCTCTCTCTCTCGCAGGGTTTGAATTTCAGCGGTGCAGACCTGTCTCGGCTCGACCTGCGCTATATAAATTTCAAGATGGCCAACCTGAGCCGCTGCAACCTGACCCATGCCAACCTGTGCTGCGCCAACCTGGAGAGAGCGGACCTGTCCGGAGCAAACCTGGAGGCGAGTCTGTCTGTTATTGCAGCCTGGAGATGAGGGCTGTCCTTTCTTTCCTTGACTCACACTCTCTCTCTTTGTCTCTGTCCAGGGTGCTAACCTGCAAGGGGTGAAGATGCTGTGCTCCAATGCAGAGGGCGCCTCTCTCCGGGGCTGCAACTTCGAGGACCCCTCGGGGCTCAAGGCCAACCTGGAAGGTGAGCCAGTGTGAGGGGACAATTCCAGATGCAGTGGGAGGGGGCACTCCAAGATGCAGTATTTTGAATTGTCACTTTTTTAAAAATTGTTGCCAGTTTTTTTTATTAAAAGTGTATGTGAAAAATACAAAGCAGAATGTAATTCAGAATGTAATCAACTTTGAGGCTAAATGAGTTCATTCTGTAGGGCGATGCTAAACTTTTGACCAGAGCTGTAACATTTCTGTACATCCCTTCCGGAGCTATGTCAAGCCTGGCGAAGGTGATGTTTAACCTCCCACTGCTGGAGGTATGATTAGCAAGAGCTTGATTGGGACAGGGACTGAGCCGAGCCTGCGTCTCTTCCCAGGCGCCAATCTGAAGAATGTGGACATGGAGGGCAGCCAGATGACTGGAATCAACCTGCGAGTGGCCACTCTGAAGAACGCCAAGCTGAAGAACTGCAATCTGCGGGGCGCCACGCTGGCAGGGACCGACCTGGAGGTGAGAGGGACCGGGAGCAAGGTGGGACGGGACCTGGGTGTGAGGGGGTGGGAACACGATCTCGTATCTGTGAAGTCGTTTTGAGATGCAGCTGTCGTGTCTCCTAACTCGGGTCTGATAAAGACAGTCTTCAGCACAAGCTGTTTTAGTGCGTCGTCCAAATCTGGGGATTCAGTTAGTTTGTGTTTTAATTTCTGAAGAGTTTTTAAGTTGTTTTTTTTTTTTTTTTTTTAGCATTTAACACATTCTTATCGTTTCAATTTCATTAGGAAACGTGTTATGAATGATTTATTTTTATCTGTCAGAAAAGGCATTTTGAAAGAATATTTGAACATGGGTGGGGAAATGTGTTCAACACTAACTCTAATTTACTATAAAGATGCTTGAATGTCCTTGTGTGTGTGTGTGTGTGTGTGTGTGTGTGTGTTTCACACCCTTCTAAATTTTTGCCTTCCCTCTGCCCCAGAACTGCGACCTATCTGGCTGTGACCTGCAGGAGGCAAACCTGAGAGGCTCCAACGTGAAGGGGGCCATCTTCGAGGAGATGCTGACGCCGCTGCACATGTCTCAGAGCGTCAGATAACCACAAACAGACAGAGCCACTCCTTCCCCGCCCTCCCCAGCTGCTTCTTTCCCTGACACTGGGACCAGACTCCCAGACACCAGGCTCTGATCGCCAGCTTCTCTCAGGGCTGCTTCCCCCTGCGCCTTCAAGATCAATCTTTTTGTTATGAGAAACCAAGTCATGTAGACAGGTTTTGGCATCATTGCTCAACGCCAGTGATGATGAGGATGATGCAAGCATTGTTATGTATTTTACAATGTCTTATTGGGGTTATTGAAGACAGCTACGGCATTGCAGGTTTGTTCTGTTCGGGTGAGTTGCAAATCCGATCCCGGTCTAATCCAGCGCTGTTGCTCTTTGTGTTTTCTGAGACGGGACGTAGTAGTTTGCTCCCATTTTTGGGTATTGTACCCTTCCGAACCCCCATAGCACACCTCAGTGGGAGTGAACACGCTACCCTCACTCCCTCCAAAGTAACTAGGGGCGGTTGGGCTTGTCCTTAATGAAGAAGCCGTTTTTCTTGCATGTTGCGAGTCGTGCAGCTGAAAGACCTACAGGGTATGTGGCGTGGTCCTTACAGTCCGATGTGCTACGGCATTATACAGAGGGAGCGCTGAGAGCGCCATCTAACGAAGGCAATCGTAGCAGAATTTAAAGATGTTGCAGGTTTTTAAAAACCCTTCAGACCCTTGTGATTTTGTTTTAGCTCGGTTTTCATTTCTAATACTCTTTGAAAAGACGAGAGTAAAGAGCCGGCCTCTTCTCCGCGTTGCTGTGCAGCTCTTGTGCTCCGTGCCACTGCTTTGTCTGCACCAGTGAAACAGCAGGAAGGTAGAGTTAGTGTTCCAGCAGTCTCTCACCCCCTCTACAACTGACAAACATCACAGAGAATTTGTGGCTTTGCATTCCCCTCAGCTTAATAGATTAGATAGACCAAGGGTGGAGATAGACCTGAGTAAATCAGCAAGTGTGAAGCAAGTATGGCATTGTAATTCAGTGGCGTTCTAACTGGAAAGTGACACTCCCCAATGCGGAGGGGAAAGGCGGTCGTGTAGTGCTGTGCTTTCAGAGGCTTTTCACAGTGAAGAGTATTAGAAGTGATGGGAAGCTAATGCAGGCTCGAGCCACAGCTTTTCAGACTGTAGTGAGGCCCGCTCCTTCGATAGCAGGCAAGGGGCAGTAACGTTGTCTTCCAGAGCGAGGCAGCGTGGAGTCGGTCTCCCGCGATTTGCAGGGCGAAGGCTGTTTATCGTGATAGGATATCAGACTGTATTCCTGTACTCTGCAGTGGAAGCTGGGGTTCTGCCTGCACGCGGTTGTCTTTTACACAGCCTTGAAACTGTGGCACTTAAAAAATAATAATAATAATAATAATAATAATCAGCTGTGGATTTGCACTTCGGTTCCCAGAATTGTATTCCCTCCAACAGACTCTTATAAACCAAGTGTACCAATCCCTCAAGTTTGTGTGTCTCTTTATTTCTGTGGATGGAGTGCTGTGATGGTGATAATAATAATAATAATAATAATAATAATAATAATAATAATAAACACACACGAAGCCTGCAAAGCCACTAGCAGTGGAGAACGCCCATGTTTATACAGCATATCTGAACCTTGCACCAGTCTCTCGGCTCACCCAGTCCACTCCCACTATAGTGAAGCCATGGCGACCCACGACCCCTTGCATTCATGTGCAGAGCGACGATCACTGATGTGTACTCCTACCTTTAAAAGCTAGCAACAGGGTTTCAGTTTTGTGTGGACTTACAGGACAGAATAACTCAGATATTTAAAAAAAACAAACAAACTTTGCTGTTAGCTTTAACCCTTCAAGGTACAACGCACACATGTGTCCCACATATATTAGGGTTAGGGGTTTAACAAAACAGGGTTTAACATTTACTGACAGGTTGGAGAAGGTCATCCATGTGGTCACTTTCCCTGACCCCGTGATCCTCGAGTCGCTCTCCAACGTGTTTTTAAGAAGAAACTGTTTGATACACAATCGCGCCGTTCCTTGTGGACCGCAAAGGGTTAAATAAGTCTTTGAAAAATGAGAATGCATTGCCGTGCTTCTGCATGGCAAACTTCTCTGAAAGAACCTCTTACCCAGTTGTGATGAACCTTTGGTATCGCCAGTATTTGCATTACGTTCTTGAGAGTGTCAGATTGCAGGAGTGCGTGAGGTTTCTCTCTAGCTCCATCTGTACGGAACACATTTTTAGTTGTATCTTGGAAGAGCAAGCAGTAAATGCACAAGCTGCGATATACTTTACCACAACTTGTTAGATTATGAGTTATTTGTTTATTCTGAGTTGGTCCTGAGTCATACCTCCTGCAGGTCTCAGCTGGCTCTCGGAAAAAGATTTGTAATTAAAACAGCGAACCCTCCCCTGTGTCAGACGGCTAATCTTCTTAGGCACCTTTTAAACAGATTTACAAATGATAAATCGCAGCAGGTGATTCATTCTTTAGAGGCTGGATGACAGAAAGGGCTTGTCTGTTAATCTGTCTCCTGCTCTGTGTTAGTTAGGGAAAGACAAGAGTGGTTTATTCAAGTTTATGAATCCAAAAGTCAACTTTTTTTTTTCTTTTGCTCTTGTGTTGAACGCCTGTTTAAAACTCACTTCCTCCCAGTCCCTCAGCTCTAACTACAAGGCCACTTTGCCACATTCCAGTCCCTTGGTACGCATGGCAGATTTTACATGGTACATCTCACAGGGACTGAATTTCAGTCTACGGAGGTCATGCTATTATACAAGGCTCTAGTCGACCCCATCGAGAATGCCGTGTCCAGTTTTGGCCAACTCCCTACAAAATAATACACTTAAGATACACTAACTAATAATGCACTTAAGAAGGTAGAGAGCAGGGCAGCTAGGTGGATCGCAGGACTGAATTCTATGAGCTAAGAGGACAGGATAAAATAGGGACATCTCTGCAGCCTGGAAAAGAAAGAGGGGACTTGACTGAATTCTTTCAAATCCTAAATGGTCTAGATAATGTTAACCCAAGACAAGACTTCAAATTGAGCACAGAGAGAAGAACAGACATGGAAGCTGTGTAAATGTATGTTTAGAACCGAGCACTTTGTCACACACAGTGTTATAAATGCATGGAATCGCCTGGCAGGTGAAGTGGGGTCTAGTAGGGTGGGCTGAACTGCCTTTTCTCATTCCCAAACCTTCCTTATGTTCTGACGTGCAAAACATCTGAATCTGGGGCTATATGAAGCATACAGATATATTTTCCTGCAGTGGATATTTGTCGTGGTGATCATGTGACATCTCTCAATTTTGAATGGACAGCTATGGCTGAATTTCACTGGCATGTTTATTTATTTATTAGCTAATAAAGCACTTAGAGCTGAAACGGAAAAGATTAAGCTTTTAGCTTTTAATGTAATCCTGAGAGCAGCAGGTTAGGTTTGTATCTCTGTGAGGGCTGTGTGAGTGTGTGTGTTGCCCTACTCTTCCCTTGTCAATGCCTGTTGCGGAAGTAATCCCAGCCCAGGGGGTCTTGTAGCACAAGGCTGGGGGCTGGAGGCTGAGGGCTGGTCCACACACAATATAAACAGCAAGCACGCAGCAGATCAGCACTTGTCACAGCACTCCACACAGCCCAAGAGAAAAGGTAAGTTTGTATTTGCATCTAACAAAACAGTACGACGTATCTCACCTTATTTTGCATGGTCCATATCGCATTTTTCATTGTAATATCTGTGCTACTTTAGGTTCGGGAAAGTCCTCAGCTTCCCAGTTCTCAGGAAATCTACTGCACTCTCATTTACTCTTAGTATAAGGGATTGAAGGGTGCTGCTGGCTGGTATAACCAATGCTTTTAAACTCGGCACAGACACCAAGACTAGAGACGCAGCTGGAAATCAAGACTTGGGACCGAGAAAGGAGACACTGGGAAAGGAGAGGGATGTGGGGATGGAATGGGTTGCCTAGCCATGCTGTGGATGCTGAATTACTGGGATCCGTAAAAAAAAAGCGCAGTTTTGAGATCCAGAAATGATTGTTGTTTCAGCATGGCAGTGAGCAGAGGTGCCTTCGTGTGGCTGCTTTTCACTCTGACGGCCGTGTCGGAGGTCTGCTACGGCCAGCACTGGTCATACGGACTGCGGCCTGGCGGAAAGAGAGAGGCGGAGAGCCTGCTGGACACCCTGCGAGAGGTACACCCGCTGACCCAACTGTGAAATTACATAAAAATGCGCGATGCACAAACGCGTGTTGTGTTTTTTTACTGCGTGTTAATTAGTTATGTGCGTGTCGGGGAGCTGTTTGACTTGCTGTGTTGTTTTTCTGCAGATTGCTGGCACGGAGAAGCTGGCCAATGCAGATCACTCGGAGCGCGGAATGAGCTTCCAGAGCAGCCAACTCAGCCCCCTAAAGGGGGTGCTAGTGAGTAATGCTGTCTGTCTATCCACTAACCATATACAGCTCTGGTCAGTTGTTTTGTATCACCTAGAATTTTAGGATTGAGACATAATAAAAAATAAAAAATATATATATTCATTTAGTACATGGGAACTACAAAGTGGTGTAGTCCAGTTGTTAAAATTCAGGGCTTATAACCAGAAGGTTACAGGTTCAAATCCCACCTCTGCCACTGACTGACTCACTGTGTGTGACCCTGAGCGAGTCGCTTCACCTCCTTGTGCTCCGTCCTGTGGATGAGATGTTAAATCAGTGTCCTATTGGAAATGACTCTGCATATAATGCACAGTTCACAGCCTGCCTCTGTAAAGCGCTTTGTGATGGTGGACCACTATGAAAGGTGCTATATAAAGATATCATTATTATTATTATTATTATTATTATTATTATTATTATTATCATCTTGTTAGCAGTAGCAACATTATCAGTGTTCCTCATTCAAAGGACAGACACCACGGCTTTAAAATGAATTTCCTTACCTCCTAATACATTAGCACTGGCTCCCTTGACAAGGCTTTCAATGACTTGTATTGCCTTGTATCAGCACTACAAGTCACCCTTATGTTGCACTGCAGGAATAATGACTTTATTACTGGAACGTTGTTCCTGTCTGTGTAGATTTCTGTGAATTGTTATTGAAAAAAAAAAAAAAGTAAAATTATCCGAGCAAAATAAGTGGTAGATTTTCTGCAGATGCCTGTAGATTTTTAATATCTTCTTTTTCAGGAATGTCTGGTTGACGGAGAATCAGCAGGAAAAAGGATTTAGAGAGGGTGTAAAAAACACGTTTCAAATCAAAACTCTTCTGTAATAAAAGATTAAATAACTTGAGTGTGTGTGTGTGTGTGTGTCTTTCCACAGTGCAAACAGCTACAGGGCTTGGAATAAAAATAATAATAAAACCATTATCTGTATTATACACGCTTTTAAAATAATAATAAAACCATTATCTGTATTATACACACTTTTGTGTAAATGGTCGACCCTGACACTGTGCAGTTACCACACCTGAGAGCAGTTCTGTATATACTTTGATAGAGGGCGGGCAGAAATTGCTCGGTTGGCAGGTGCTTCTGTGCCAACCATTAAAAAGTTTACTACAGTAAAATCACAGCAAAGTGTAACAAAGCATGCTAAATCGTGGTAAAGCACAAGGAAGCATCGTAAACCACACAGAGGTCTGGGAAAGCATAGGGAAGCATTGTAAAGCACAGATAGGTCTGGTAAAGCATAGGGAAGCATTGTAAAGCACAGAGAGGGCTGGTAAAGCATAGGGAAGCATTGTAAAGCACAGAGAGGTCTGGTAAAGCATAGGGAAGCATTGTAAAGCACAGAGAGGTCTGGTAAAGCATAGGGAAGCATTGTAAAGCACAGAGAGGTCTGGTAAAGCATAGGGAAGCATTGTAAAGCACAGAGATGGTAAAGCATAGGGAAGCATTGTAAAGCACAGAGAGGTCTGGTAAAGCATAGGGAAGCATTGTAAAGCACAGAGAGGTCTGGTAAAGCATAGGGAAGCATTGTAAAGCACAGAGAGGTCTGGTAAAGCATAGGGAAGCATTGTAAAGCACAGAGAGGTCTGGTAAAGCATAGGGAAGAAGTCATTCGTACTTGCACAACCTAAGGCTGGCTCCTTTAGAATCACACAAATACAGCCAAACCATGGTAACCTATAGTTAACACGTAACCACGTACAGATGTACTGTTATGCATTAACATGCATTCTTATGCAATTTATTATGCTAAGTCCTGCTAACACGCCACCCAGTGGTCAGTGTTTGTAATTCCACTTGCTGATTACTAAATCCACGTTCCCGGATGTTGTGTGAGAGTGTAAGATGGCGACCACAGTAGGTCTGTTTCAGTTTTGTTTTACAGACTGTCTGACCGGGTTATTAAAATAATAATGAAAATACAACACTCGGTGTGGTAACCCTTTATAAGTCGGGCGTAATTATCGCTGTGTCTGGAAGAGTAAGTACGGTGGCCGGGAAGGCTGCGCGCTGTTTTGCAGAACGCGTTTTGATGCGGAATTTCCCTGCAGGATTTCGAGACTGCAGAACACGTGCGATCACGTGTCTCTACCATGCAAACACCTCGCACGCGTTCTTCCACGGGCTTGTGTGTGCATTGAGCACAGACTTTATATTTATTTATTATAGCATAAAAGCGACCAAGCAAAATTGGAAGAGCCTGCCTGCATGGGCAAGCCCGATTCTGCTGATGGGCAATGAAGCACTGCGCTGTTCCCGTGTACTGCCTTCCCCACCCTCTGCAGGTCCATTAGGGTGTCAGTGGGTCACTGCAGGTCCATTAGGGTGTCAGTGGGTCTCTGCAGGTCCATTAGGGTGTCAGTGGGTGTTTGAATGTGCTTCGGGTCTCAGTGGGTTTTTGAATGTGCTTCGGGTCTCAGTGGGTGTTTGAATGTGCTTCGGGTCTCAGTGGGTGTTTGAATGTGCTTGGGTCTCAGTGGGTTTTTGAATGTGCTTCGGGTCTCAGTGGGTGTTTGAATGTGCTTCGGGTCTCAGTGGGTGTTTGAATGTGCTTCGGGTCTCAGTGGGTGTTTGAATGTGCTTCGGGTCTCAGTGGGTGTTTGAATGTGCTTCGGGTCTCAGTGGGTTTTTGAATGTGCTTCGGGTCTCAGTGGGTTTTTGAATGTGCTTCGGGTCTCAGTGGGTGTTTGAATGTGCTTCGGGTCTCAGTGGGTTTTTGAATGTGCTTCGGGTCTCAGTGGGTTTTTGAATGTGCTTCGGGTCTCAGTGGGTGTTTGAATGTGCTTCGGGTCTCAGTGGGTGTTTGAATGTGCTTCGGGTCTCAGTGGGTGTTTGAATGTGCTTCGGGTCTCAGTGGGTGTTTGAATGTGCTTCGGGTCTCAGTGGGTGTTTGAATGTGCTTCGGGTCTCAGTGGGTGTTTGAATGTGCTTCGGGTCTCAGTGGGTGTTTGAATGTGCTTTGTGTATAATTGTTGTAGCTGGAGTGTATTGTGCACATGAGCAGCCTCCTTTTGTTATTGATTGTGTACAGCGCTCTGGGATGTCGCGGTGTGAAGGGCGCTATATAAGAAATACATTAGTATTGTATTGTAAAGCATTCTCGGGGCAGGCTGATTGAGAACACAGCGCAGCTCAGAAACATAAACCTCTTTGATTTGATATCGGAATGTCATGAAACTGATTGACGTTTCAGTGTTTGTGAATTTAATAACAATTAGGATGAAGAGAAAGATGGTTCTGTTTAATAAATGTCTAAATGTATACTCACAGGGGTTCTAACAGATTGAGCCCCGAGGCTGAGAATGGCTTCCGACGGGCGGCCGGACTGCAGCTGCTGCTCCCACGTCTCCTCGGCTCCGAGCAGCGTCCAGCAGACCCTGGACGAGATGGACTTCGAGAGAGGTGAGGCGTCAGGCCACCAGCTGCACCGCAGCGAGGTTCCACTTTCACCTCGGTAGCAACACCGTTGAAGGCTCTGGCTGAAACGCTTGACTCTGTGAATTCTAGTTTCAGTAAAGGCTCTAGCAGAAGTGGCGCTTGCTTGACTTCTTGATGCCATGTGGCTGTTCACGGGCCCCTGGTTCCTCTGCCTCCTCGGTGCCCCTCCTCTCTGACTCTTGGTTTTGTGTGTGCAGGTATTTGGTCAGCAGCAGTGGATGGAGACCTGGACAGAGTGAGGACGTTCCTCCTCAAGGGGACAGACCCAAACACAGTGGACAGAGCGGGGTACACTGCCCTGGTGAGTGTAAGGAGCCCCCCCACACTGGACGCTGTTTCATTAGCTGCATTGTGGATACAGCTTGTGTGTCTCTTTCAATATAGTCTGTCACACCTTCTCCAGACTTTGATCCCCAAGGGACGTGACTTGTGTCTTTCCTGTAACCCTAAAGCCTGCTGTTTTGTAGCACTACGCAAGCCGCGCCGGCTGTCTGGCCGTGTGCGAGACGCTGTTGGAACACGGAGCTTGTGCCAACTCCCAGACGAGGGGCGGAGCCACCCCCCTGCACCGCGCCGCCTACAGAGGGCACCTGGGCGTGGTCAGATTGCTGCTGTCGCACGGGGCGGAGCCAGGCGCCTGTGACGACGACGGCTCCACCCCTTTGCACAAGGTACGAGACTCCCAGCACTGAATCTGGAACACGCTGGTTCTGTTGTTTTTATATGGAAGAGAGAGACTAACTTGAAAGCCAGTCTCAATTAAAGGGAGTTTGAACGGGATTCAAGATGGTTATTAACAGCCGTTGAGATGTCTGTATCATTGAGTGACATTTTTATATTCGGTGATCCTGAAGCTGAGGGAACACAGAGCTGATTTCTGGCTTGGAACTTGGTTTTAGTAGACTAGATTTCAGGCCACTGCATGGCACAGCAGGGGGAGACTTGGGGGTTTGAAACAGCAACCTCAAAACTAGGTCTCCTGGAACCAGGTTTCAAGCCGTTGTTCCTGTAAAACAAATGTAGGCAACACATTCCTGAATGCTGCTCTTTAGAATTGAGAAATTCTGCACTGACTGGTCCCTAATAGAACTGAATGCTGATTGGAAGCTGCCCCTGGCTGTTTGTCCCCTCAGGCTGCAGGGCAGGGGCGGGTGGAGGTGTGCCAGCTGCTGCTGCAGCACTGTCCCGAGCTTCGAAACCTGCAGGACAAGAGGACCAGGACGCCCTGGGAGGTAGCGGAAGACCGCGAGGGACTGCGAGACCTGCTCAAACCACAAAGCGAGCGAGCAGACAGCCAGCCTCTCCATGCCGCACTGTCTGCTGACTGAGTGTCAATGCATCTTATGGACACCAGAGGGAGCCATAGTCACTCTGGCCAGGCATATTTCATTTCCATAAATGACCTGCAGATGGCAGCAAAGTCCTTAATAAGTATGAACAGAACACAGTAAGACGTTCTCGAAGCAGAAGTACTGCCCCTTTTTACAGTAATTGAGAGATTCTTAAGGGAAATACTGTGCAGGTGTTTTTAACTTGGATCAGGAGCTGCTGTTCTGTTGTGGTTCCAGTGTAGCACAGTCTAGATCAGACAGTATTTATCCCCTTCCCTGTGTGGATTATTGGACCATTAAAAGGGCTTCTCAAACTTGATCCTGGGGAGCCCCTGTGGCTGCTGGTTTTCATTCCAACTGAGCTCTCAATTACTGAACTAGACCCTTCATTGAACTGATAATTTGGTTAATTAGACCTGTTTACTTGTTTTCAGCTCTTGAACAGTTTTGCATATTTCAAGTTAGCTGTAATATTTGATAAGTAACTTGAACTGCAACTGTTTAAGACCTGAACACAAGTAAAAAGGTCTAATTAAGCAAATTATTAGTTCAATTAAGGGTATAGTTAAGTAATTGAGGGTTGGAATGAAAACCAGCAGACACAGGGGCTCCCCAGGACCCAGTTTGAGAAGCCCCCATGAAAAGGTTCCTGTTCATGTAATCTCTTTTGGAATGCTTTTTTTTTTTTTTTCAGAATGGCAGTGCAATTTTGGATCAAATTTCTTTTAGTGCTGCTGACAATAAGTTGCTTAAGACAAAAAAAAAAAAACAACCCACCACAACATCTGGATAATTGCAATAAGAACCATTTAGAATGGTTTGAGAAAATAATCTTGAAAATTGTAATTAGAAGAAAGGTTCCTGCATTTAGCTGATTCCTCCCGCAGGAGCGCCGTGTGGTCGGAAGGTTCTGCTTTCCACTGGCACTGCGGCCACCCCCGGCAGGACAATAAATAATCAGTGTTTCATATGTGAAGTCTGGAGTGGAACAGTAAACATCTCCTGGACCAGCTAGCGGACAGAAGTTGCATTTTGCCCAGGAGTTGTTCTGCCAGGTTTGAACTTGTGCATGCTTCAATTCAGCTTAATAATAAGGGTGCTAGTTTTCATGCAAAGCCCCAAACGCTTAAATTCTAGTATTAATGATGTTTCAAATGTTATTGCTGTGAATGTTTGCAGCCAATTTAAAAACAAGATCTCGCTGCAGCCTACAGCACAGGTAAAAGTACAGCAAAGTAATTACCGAGAAGCAACGGAAACCAAAAGATGAATGAAGGTGATGCTGTTTCTCCTGCGTGTGCAAAAGAAAGGAAATCGATTTCACAGACTGCCTCGGCACTTTCGTTTAAACAAATCGCAAAAGCCGTGCAGCGTCCGCGTCCTGAGCTGTGCGCTCGTCTCCGGGCATGTTCGCTGCGCTGATCTGCCGTAACAGAGTGCGGTGTTAGAGCAACCCGGTCTGGAAAGACAGGCGACCGCCCTCGTGTTGTAGCTCCCGAGATTCGGGGTGAAGCTGAGGGGCAGAGCATTGAATCGCGTGTCTGGGTTTAAAAACCATTCATAAAAAAATTGTGTGAGCCAGCGGGCTGTGCAATGTGGAAGGCATTCATTACCCTTTGGGTTTGCAGTGCTGTGGAAGCTGCAATACTTTGCATTTCTTCACATTAACAGGATTTCGCCACAAGTTTGCCCAGTTCCCTTTTGAGTTAGCTGGGCTGCGGTTTCTGAGTTCACCACACCCTGAGGTTTGGTATCCTGTGCAGATGTAACAACCTTGCAGTGTGAGTCTTGGTCCAGGTCATTTATATAAACGAGGAACAGTGAGGGTCTAAGCACAGACCCTGGTAGGTACCCCAATGCATTAACAGCCTCAAAGGTCCAGCTGTTCTTGTCGGACAACGAGAAGCCTCATTCAGCATGGAAAAGCACAGCAAGGTGAACTGAAGCATGGTAAAGATTATGGAAGCATTCTGGTGTCAGTTAGATATATTTATCTGGACCGGTTGTTCTGTCAAAATAAAAAAATAGAAATTTGAGAGGAACAGCATAAAACCTGTGCATCTGCCAGGCAGAGGAGTGGGAAGAGAGGGCTTGAAAAGCTCTCGTTAGTTCAGATTGATTGATGGTACATTAATCTCCTGATTTCTGTGTAGGATACAAACCCCGAGGCTATGAGGAGAGAGGGAGAGGGAGACGCACACCGGGGTTTGACAGCAAACACACGTGAATCTGGAAAGTTTTCATTGGGCACATCTGGCTGGTCCGTGTTTCCAAGTTGGAGTGTAACCACATCCGAGAGAGGGAGGGGGGGGGGGGGGGGGGGGGGGGGGGGCATCTGGATCTCATTGCCGAGAGGGGGGGGGGGGGGGGGGGGGGGGGGGGGGGGGGGGGGGATTAACCCGGGGGATTAACAGCCGTGTCGTCAGGACGTGTGCGCTTGCAGGGGCTGCCTGATTCAGAAATCTGACTGTGGATTATTGCTTTCCTTATCGGGGTAGTCGTCAGTATAGATCTAGAGAAAGGATCTCTTTGCCCTTTCATTATCTCGCCTTCTTAGTTTTAGGGAGGCTTTGCTTTTCTGGTGATTGTGTGTTATGTTGTTCCCAAATTATATTTGGATTTTGGATTTACCCTTAGAAAAGTCTCCCCTAGGAAAAAGCAGAGCAAAGCATAGTGAATCACTGTGAAAGCATAGGGAAGCATTGTAAAGCACAGAGAGGTCTGGTAAAGCATGGGGAAGCATTGTAAAGCACAGAGAGGTCTGGTAAAGCACAGGGAAGCATTGTAAAGCACAGAGAGGTCTGGTAAAGCATAGGGAAGCATTGTAAAGCACAGAGAGGTCTGGTAAAGCACAGGGAAGCATTGTAAAGCACAGAGAGGTCTGGTAAAGCATGGGGAAGCATTGTAAAGCACAGAGAGGTCTGGTAAAGCATAAGGAAGCATTGTAAAGCACAGAGAGGTCTGGTAAAGCATAGGGAAGCATTGTAAAGCACAGAGAGGTCTGGTAAAGCACATTACAAAAAACATGGCTCTCTGTGTTAAATGCGTAGTGTAAGCATGGGGAAAACGCATGGGAAAACTGAAAAGAATGTGCATATTTTTCTGTGGTATCCGTTTACTACTGAAGCAAAAGGAGTAACTGACTGAGGTTCTTGCCAATTAGAGAAGCTGTTTTCAAGATGTAACCAAAACGAATACGGCATCCACTGACTCTACAATGCCCCAGGCGCCTGCACTTTCTATACAGTGTACTGTATTGTGTGTGAAGCTGGCACTGTAACCCTGTACTGCTCTGTAACACCTACAAGTCATTAGACCCTAAAGGAGTCAAATTAGTTATGCATTATTATATGCAACCCCTTATAGTCACGGGGGGGGGGGGGGGGGGGGTACGGACGACAGAGAGATCCCCCTGCCCCCCCCCCCCCCCCCCCCCCCCCCCCCCCCCCCATGTGGAATGGGCCGCTCTGTTTATCTAGGGACGTGGGTTTTATTTATTGCTCTGCAGCCCACTCTAAATACAGGGGTTCTGTTTGAAAGCACACCCAGTGCTTGTGACAATAAACAGCAGGGCTGCCAGCAGGAGGGAGAGACAGCCACAGCGAGTGCCCTGCTGCGGGCCTCCCACCGCTCTCTGAGGTGTGATTAGACTGAGATTCCTCTCCAGCGCTGTGTGCCTCTGCACTGTTACACAACTACAAATAAATAATTGAATGTGATGGTTTCAAAGCTGTTTGTGTGTGTTTTTTTAATACTTTTTGTGACATTGCCAGTTTTCCCTGCAATGTTTCTCAATGAGTTTATTTTTATTTATTTTTTTTTGTATGTTTTTATCAGGTCTTTGGGAAGGCAAGGCAGACAGATTGAGAAGCGTGTGGAACCTACCCCTTTTTAAAATGAAAATGCTTTGCTGTAATGCGTGCTTCTTTCAAAACTTAAAAAAAAAAAAGAAACCTTTTAAAAACCAAGACCTCTCTTTCCTTTGCACAGAGGGCAGTACCATATCAAATATCATGGGAGGGCTGGCCAAAGAGAAAGCTCTCCCCTGCCGCTGAATGGAGCAGTCCTGCTGTGAGCGGAGGAGCTCTGTTCAAAGTGGAGAGATTCGAAGAATTTGGATTCTGTTTCTGCGGTTTATTTGCACTGTAGAAAGTCCCTCGCCCGCCCAAATCCCACTTCCTCAACGATGAGTCCTGCCAGACCGGCCGAGGATATTATTCTGTCTCTAAATAGACGGTCGCTGTGGGTTGTGGTTTGGGCAGGAGGTCCAGTGGCAGCTAACTAAACAACGTTCGCTTCAACTGGCAGCAGAACTACCAGCTTTCTGGATTAATTTGTGCACCTCCACCCTCTACACATCCGCAGTTTCCATTCTGCACCGTTAGCAAAAGTTTCCCTTGTAAAAGTTTGCCGTGGTGTTGCTGCAGTTTTCCCATGCTTCTAAGTGCACAAGGTTTTTTAAAATATACTTTACCACACTGTAATGGAGCTCCCCCTAGAGGCTGACGAGCTAACAACACTTGAGAGCTGCACAAGGCCCGGACTGGCCTCTAGAGTATTTGGATAAACGAGGCGTCTGTTTGAGTCTGACAGGGCTGGAGGTTATTAAAACAACATGGCAATAAACATAACAGGTCTTTACAGCTGCCAGACCTCAGGACCAGACAGCCTTTGTCTTGCATTGTCCTCTCCGGCTCTCTTGAGAGCAGGGTCCGTTTGAAGCAGCGGTAATCGGGTAAGTGGACCTCTTTGAAAGCCGGAGCCTCTCTCCCCGCCTGGCAGGAGCAGCCCCTGTTTTATCTAATGGAGCTGGCCTGTGGTAATCTAATAACCGCCCTCTGATCTGAAGACTTTTCTTCCAGGGTGCCGCGGCACTGATGGCTAATTGAATGGCTTCTGTAGTTCTGAAATGGGAGTGTTTTCTGATAAATGAATCTTCTATCAGATGAGGTGAAAAGCACTGGGAAATCAGCTCAAGCTTTTCTGATGATTGAAAGTGTGTCCAGAGAGTGGTGCTGCACCGACAGTGGGTCTGTGGTAATAGGGCATGGCAGCACAGATACAATGGGATGAAGCTGCCACTTGTTAAAAAGCAAGACAGTGTTATCTTGACAATGCTATGAACACACCGTCCACACGGCCGGTAATCCATTGCAGTCCCACGCTCCCCTCTCAGAACCAGACAGACAGTGTTCTAGAGTGACCGGACCGCTGCACTGTGCAGAATCTGCTCCCGGTCCGCTGTGTTGCTGTGGCTGGTACCGGGAGGCTGTCCTTCAGGACAGTCTTTATTTCTGTTGTTGAAGTGGTTGTAGATAATAACCCTTCAGCAGCTGCTACGCTGTCACAGAGACAGTAATGTTTTGGCCACAGATCTAATGTAACAGACCACATTGCTTCCCCAGAGCTGAGAGGTCGGAGAGGGACAACTGTTGTGAAAAGACACTAAGAGATTATATTTCGGTGTCAAAACCTCACTGTGGGTGAGGCCTGTTTTAAATCTTCCGAGGGAGGGAAAAAGTTAGAGCCAGGATCTGGAAGATTCTCTCTGTCCCCCCAAGCAGGCCCCCAGTGTCAGGGAGGGTGTTTGCTGAAGGGGCAGCTCTGTAAATGTTTGCCTTCAGTCTGCAATCCCCCCCTACCCTCCCGCTGAGCTGCAAGTCCTTCATTTCCGCTGCTGACCAAAAACACGCCCCTGAATCAGTGCCGCACACTGCCCCCTACTGACCAGACATGAGAAGACACCTACAACCTCAGAACTGTGTAGTGAACTCAATTAGCTGGCTCTCAGATCCCCAGTACAGCACTGAGTTCTCTAGCTGCTCTCAGACTAGACTGTATTCTATACTAGACTGTATTGAATTAGCTGCTCTCAGATCCCCAGTACAGCACCACTAGACTGTATTGAATTAGTACAGCACTGAGCTGTATTGAATTAGCTGCTCTCAGATCCCCAGTACAGCACTGAGTTCTCTACACTCTCAGATCCCCAGTACAGCACTAGACTGTATTGAATTAGCTGGCTCTCAGAGTTCTCTATACCTGTATTGAATTAGCTGGCTCTCAGTACAGCTATACTGTATTGAATTAGCTGCTCTCAGATCTAGCACTAGACTGTATTGAATTAGCTGCTCTCAGATCCCCAGTACAGCACTGAGTTCTCTATACTAGACTGTATTGAATTAGCTGCTCTCAGATCCCCAGTACAGCACTGAGTTCTCTATACTAGACTGTATTGAATTAGCTGCTCTCAGATCCCCAGTACAGCACTGAGTCTCTCTATACTAGACTGTATTGAATTAGTTCAGATCAGTAGTTCTCTATACTAGACTGTATTGAAATCGATGCCTCTTGTGAATATTATTTCATGTTTGATTACTTGATTTTTTTTTGTTAGCTAGCTGTGTTCTAGCAGCAAGCCTTGGCACCAGTAGTATTAAACAGAGACGTCTATCTCTGTTCTGAAGAGCAGAACTAAAACAAGCTCTAAATGTTTCTCCTTCTCTGGGGCCTCAAGGTGGAACAAGCTGCTTCTGGCTTTTAGATTAACCTGCGACCCTCAGCACTTTCAATCTAAATGGCTGGAATGCTGCGAAGGCTTTTCTAAATGCGTTTCCCAGCAGTGATGGCTAACAGATGATCTGCATTACCTGCCTGTCGGGGTTCTGTTAAGAGACTTTGTTGCCTTTCTTACCAAATTATCTTCGCAAGGCAGTGCAGGGAGGCAGTGGAGTCAGAGTGGAGATGCACTGAGTGGCATTGGTAGCACAAGGGCCACGCCAAGGGGACCAGTTTGCAATGGGGAGAACAGTACCCCAGAATGCCGACTGCACCTGTTTGAAATGAAATGACCCTGTGACCCACGTGCATCGTTCAAGGTGTTTGGTTTCCAAGTCTTATTTTGGTGGTTGTTTTTTTTGATCGCTATCAGGTGAAACTTTTTTAAAAGGTTCAGCTAGCTTTATTGCTATGTGTTCTGTACTAAAGACCGTTCCCAGATTCTTCTCGCTAACCCCCGATGGGGGATGTCTGCATCATCAATGTGTAAAGGTGAGAGAGTGAGACTGGTTTGATGATTAGTGGCATGTTCTCCACCTGTGCTCCCCTGCTGATGATGGCGTGGTGGCGGGCTGGTTGAGAAACCTTTCAGAAATGATCTTCTGGTGCAAATCCGGCAATGGTTCTGTGTTAAAAGGCAGTTATTTTGACCTAGCAATGACTTCCCAGTGGCCAGAACGTGACCTGTTTAAAAGGTTTCCAGTTTCTGCATCCCTGCTTGCTGGCAGAGCTCCACAGCCCTACTGGTGTTTTAATACTCTCCTGGAGCGCTCGTTTCCGAAGAGTGTTTCAAAAGCCAGCCGTGAGCTTTCCAGGAGGAACAGAGAACAGTTTTCATTCTGCGCAGACGGAGGTCGAATGTTTAATTGCTGCCTGCTAACATCGTTAAGTGACCCTCTTATTTTGCACCATACAAGTGACCGATCAGGACAATCGCATGCCTCTGGATTGATGTGATTTTGGGAGCTGTAGATGGCGATGCGTATCGTATTGTGAGATGTTAGGGTTAGGGTTACACCCCTAGGATTGGGGTCACGGTGCAGTGAGGTCATGCTGCAGCAGGTAAGGTGCTGTGATGTGATAGAATGTGCTTCACGGTATTATAACAGTGTTGATGCTCCTGATAATTTGAATGATGTGGGGTAACGTCACATGAGCATTGATGACGGGTGATTTCATTAACGGGTACAAACTAGATGAACTTAATTTCGATCTTTTGTTTAACATTGTGTAATCAAAGAAACCTCAAAATGATATTGCAAAAAGTCTGCTGGAAGCCATAATAGCAGTGCAGTATTTCATGTTAGATTAGGATCCATTTTGTAATTTTGGTTAAAACCATGATAATACCCTTTTGAGCGTTTCGTCACACGTTAAGTCATGTTATGTAACATTGTAATTATTAAATCCAGGTTTGCAACCCCCCCCCCCCCCCCCCCCCCACCATTACGTCATAGCACCCCCCCCCCCCCCCCCCCCCCCAAACACCAACAGGTGGAGCGGGGGAAAACAGTCACTTTATCGGAGAGACCTACAACAAGGACCCAGTTTTCTTTTTCCACTTTCCCCAGGCCTTTTTCAGAAAAACAAAAGGTTTTTATGACTTGAATTGTCTGCTTATTCGATTGTGCTGAAGCATGGTCTGGAGAGCACGGGCTATTGAGGATGAGACTCTGGGGGGGGGGTTATACGAAGGTCTAACTGCACGGCAAAGTCATGTTTTGACACGCACACTTTTAATGCACTGGATAGATCTGTCATGTAATTGATGGCTCTAATTTTGAATTCCCCTGCTCCTCATATATTTATTGATGTAAATGCTTGGTCCTCTCATATTGTCTGTATGTTTGACATGCGGGGAGGGAGGGGGACTTGGGGAGATTTGGCTGGTGGTGGGTTCACTGAGTCTGGGCTCCTCGCTGGCTGTGCTGGGGGTGGGGGTGGGGGAGGTTTACAAGCTAAGCCTGGCCTCCTGAGGCTCTGGAGCCAAGGCTGGGGGGGAGGGAGGGAGGTAGCCAGACTTCCACAGCTTGTCTCAATTACCCCCCGATTCGGTTTGATGTGCCGTCTGAAAAGCGGCTTATTGTGTTCCTGGCATCGCTTCTGGAAACCCTCCCTTTCTTTTTTTTTCAGTATTTACGGGTTTGTTTATTTCTGGCAAAAACATTTTCTGCAGTCGAGCAAACGTGTGGAGATTTTGAAACCGAGGAAGAGGGCGTTGGTATACTCAACTGTACAATAGCTGCTTTTTCACCATTACTTTCCATGCACAGTACATCTTGCTAATGCAATCCATTGCAGTATCCAATCAGCAGCAGACAGACAGTGTGCTGACGTACCAGGACCGTACTGCACTGTGCAGTATCTGCTCCCAATGCATTGTGTTGCCATGGCTGGTAATGCAGTGGTCTGCTGATGGCTCTGCTAGCTGGGGGTTCTTTTCCTCTCTGTTTTAACAATGTCCAATCTGTGGGCGTCCACCAGTCCCCCGACCAAACCCATCGCCTCTTTACACCCTGGAACTTGAGAGCGGATGTCGGCAAGCTACCGCCCTCTGGAGGACAAAGACCAGCTCTGCGGCTGTCCGCCTGACTGGGTGCTATGACCAGTAGGGGCGCTGTAGCGCAGTGAAGAGAAACAGTTTAGCCTCTCTAACCCGTGGTAGCCATGGAGACCACTGTGGAATCCCCAGCAACGATCGGCAACTTGGCGCAGGCAGGACTGAAACTTGCGCGCTCCTGATTGCATGACCCTGCACACCAAGCAGCTGTGACATTCAGGGACCCCTCCTTTTTAAAATGTTGCAACCATCTCTCGTACGAATTTGAGTTATTGGCCATCCGGTAAAAAGCATTATCGATCATGCAGATGTAATCTGCTGAAGAGGGGCCATCAGTGAAATGCACAACCATGGAGAAAAGTCTGGAATACAAAAAACAACGCTGGACTGATAATTCCAGCTGAAACATTTCTTCCAAGCATTCTTTAGGGATGCACACGCTGCTCATATTCTTAATAGAAACAGATCTTCTTAGCATCAGGAGTCGGCTTGCTTTGTTGGTATGCATTACTCATCCCAATGCCTGCTTTGTTTGGAAACATGAAATACTTTGATTTCTTCAGTGCAATTGTATTTGACAGTAATGCCAGCACTGGCAATGCATACGCATGACCCTCATTGCAAAGATGATTGCAGAGGCAATGGAAGCCAGCTCTTTGTCATGCCTTGATCCAAGAGAGGCTAAGTAAGAGATTTCAGACAACACATTTAAAGGGATTTACTGGAAAAACAACTAACTGGACAAAATATTGGAAAACCTTGACTCACTTTTTTTTTGTTCTGTAAATGCCACCCGTGAAATGCATCCTGCTCTATATGAAAACCACTGGACCACACTGCCTGCCTCCCTCCCAGTCCCTCAGCTAAAACCACTGGACCACACTGTCTCACTCCCTCCCAGTCACTCAGCTCTAATCACTAGACCACACTCCCTCCCAGTCCCTCCGCTCTCAGCACAAGAGCCACACTGCCTCCCTCCCTCCCAGTCCCCCCGCTCTCAGCTCCACTAGAGCCACACTGCCTCCCTCCCTCCCAGTCCCTCAGCTCTAACCACTAGAGCCACACTGCCTCCCTCCCTCCCAGTCCCTCAGCTCTAACCACTAGAGCTACACTGCCTCCCAGTCCCTCAGCTCTAACCACTAGAGCCTCCCTCCCTCCCCCCAGTCCCTCCGCTCTAACCACTAGAGCCACACTGCCTCCCTCCCTCCCAGTCCCTCAGCTCTAACCACTAGAGCCACACTGCCTCCCTCCCTCCCAGTCCCTCAGCTCTCAGCCCTAGAGCCACACTGCCTCCCTCCCTCCCAGCTCTAACCACTAGAGCCACACTGCCTTCCCTCCCTCCCAGTCCCTCAGCTCTAACCACTAGAGCCACACTGCCTCCCTCCCTCCCAGTCCCTCAGCTCTAACCACTAGAGCCACACTGCCTCCCTCCCTCCCAGTCCCTCAGCTCTAACCACTAGAGCCACACTGCTTCCCTCCCTCCCAGTCCCTCCTCAGCTCTAACCACTAGAGCCACACTGCCTCCCTCCCTCCCAGTCCCTCAGCTCTAACCACTAGAGCCACACTGCCTCCCTCCCTCCCAGTCCCTCAGCTCTAACCACTAGAGCCACACTGCTTCCCTCCCTCCCAGTCCCTCAGCTCTAACCACTAGAGCCACACTGCTTCCCTCCCTCCCAGTCCCTCAGTCCCTCAGCTCTAACCACTAGAGCCACACTGCTCCCTCCCTCCCTCCCCAGCTCTAACCACTAGAGCCACACTCCTCCCAGTCCCTCAGCTCTAACCACTAGAGCCACACTGCTTCCCTCCCTCCCAGTCCCTCCGCTCTCAGCACAAGAGCCACACTGCCTTCCTCCCTCCCAGTCCCTCAGCAATCAGCACTAGAGCCACACTGCTTCCCTCCCTCCCAGTCCCTCAGCTCTAACCACTAGAGCCACACTGCTTCCCTCCTTCCCAGTCCCTCAGCTCTAACCAGAAGAAAGAGGAAACACTCAGAGAATGTGAAGGGTTCCATGTCAGATATCTCAAAAATGCAATTATTATTTCATTTTGTTTTGCATTTGCAGCATTTGGCGCTTCAAAGGAGAATATTAATTTCATTTGAGTTTTTCTCTTTTTTCTTTCCTTTACAGAAAACCACAACTGACATGCACATGTGTGCGCAAGATGCCTTGAAGGTCTTTAAAGCTGCTAGATGTTAGAAGTGCTTTGTTCCATAATGCACAGCCCGCTACAGTTTGCTCAAGATGTTAATTGTTTTCATAAAAAAAAAAATTCTTTACTACATAGACTTGGTCCAAAAACTTAAGGCACAAAATTCAAGTTTCCAAAAAGTCTGTTGGGTGATCTTTGGTTTTCTGGTTAGCAGAAAGAAGGAAAAGCATTCCCAGTTTACAAAAAGGTTTTGAAAACTTCATTGTTTGCTCCAGAAAAAACTTTTCTGTAAGGGTTCTGCGGCACAATAGATGTGCAAAGATAACAACCAGTCCCTGATAAACGTGTGGCTGCTCATTAGACATTGACTGATGTTTTCACATGCCAGCAAGTTCCTAAGTGTCACAAATTCAATCCTTCTAATGATCAACCCCCAAAACTGTCTTTCACACTCGCTGATCAACAGCAAAAGGTTCAGGACAGCTCCTCCCCACGGCATGCTGGGATGTTAATTGATCTTTGGAAGAAACAGCCCCCTGCCAAGTCACCGTTATCGCCTCACACAGGGAAGCAGGAGCTCCCCCCCAGAGCCCCCCTCAGCTCTGAAGATGGTCTGGACAGAGCCAACATAACTGGAGCACTGTCCCTTTCCTGTGACCCTCACAGAGCTAATAAAAACGCCATTCGGAATCCATCCCAGATCTACCCCCCACCTTTAGCCTGTAATGACACAGAGTTTGTTTGAGGGGGGGGGGGCGGTTCAAAGGGTCAAAGAGCACACCTTCCCGTTTGCGAGTGTTTTCCAGGCTCACGAAGAGTGACAGTTCCCATGGAAGGGTGAGAGCAAAGGGCCGTTAATCAGAGAGTCAGTGAAGACTCCTTGCACAGCTGCTGTGAATGGTATTGCAATCGGCAATCGTTTCTGAACAGGAGCCCCTTTGAAATGACTGGGGTCTGCCATGACCCTCAGTGCAAAAAGAACATTACTAACGTTATTGAAATAAGACTGGATGTAGGGTTACCATGAACCCATGCACACAAGGATGTATATATACAGTATAGATCCGATCCATCCATTATCATTCTGCTTCAGACCCTCCCAAGGCTGCAGTATATCTATCTATCTATCTATCTATCTATCTTGTCTCCTATTATTATTATTATTATTATTATTATTATTATTATTATTATTATTATTATTAATAAAGCAGGTGACAGATAATGCATGTATTTGTTTAAATGGTAAATCCTGTGGTTAATATTACAGAATAAAAGAGAAGTTGAAACTGTACATAAACTCATTTATTATCAAACTTCAGGATGTTTTGTCCTTCAACA
>NC_054564.1:7417837-7542837 GCF_017654505.1 Polyodon spathula | reverse complement strand
GTTTACCAGGAGAAGAGTGGAGTTAGAAATCACTTTGCGTATCATTATGGAAATTCAGTGGGAGCCATTAGGGTTCCCAGCTGAGTCAATCTTCTCGCATTTCCATACCGGCGGCAGACAGGCACAGTTTGGGAGGGCTTCAGACCTCCGTGGGTCCTCCCACCAAGAAGGTCGAACCCAAGCAAATGAAAACGAAACAAAGCAAGCAAACAAACTCCCAATGCTGGGCTCGACCCCCAAAAACCTTTCAGAAACGGATACCTGCATTGTCTGCAAACCTCACAGGAACACACCTGTCTGTCCGTTTACCTGTGTGCCTGCGCATCTCCCCTGCATTTGCCTTCATGCTAATGCTAAAGGGATTTACGGTCTGCCCGTCTCTCTGTCTGCCTGCATCGCACTGCCACTGCAGATCATTAGGGAAGGCTGGTCACCAGCAAGCCAGCGGGTTCATTGAGAGTCCTGTGAACGAAAGCAATCCAGGAATGTGGCCGAGGCTAATTGACAATGGGAAAGCTGTTAAGGGCTGTTGACTTCAGTCCAAGAGAAATGAACAGGTGCCGAGTGAGAAGCCTCGACAGGGGCTGGGTGTGGGTTGAAAGGGAGTTTAGCAACAGCACTGCACAGGCTCATTGAAACCTGCTTGGCACACTGGGGTTAAACACACTCACCTCTGAGCACTGAATGCTGCATCTGAGTGTTACTGCGACCTGAAACACCTGAATCTGCACCATCAGCACAGCGCAGAGCAGGGCTTCCCAACCCTGGTCCCGGGGACCCCCTGTGGCTGCTGGTTTCCATTCCAACCAAGCTCTCAGTTACTGAACTAGACTCTTCATTGAACTGATCACTTGCTTAATTAGACCTTCTTAATTGTTTTCAGCTCTTACCGTTGCTGAGTTCAAGTTCGCTATAACATTTTAATTTCAAGTAACTTGAACTCTGCAACTGTTTAGTGTAGAGAACTGAGTGCAATACAAAAGGTCTAGCTAATTCAATAGAGAACAGTCTAGTAGAGAACTCTGCTGTACTGGGGATCTGAGAGCAGCTAATTCAATACAGTCTAGTATAGAGAACTCAGTGCTGTACTGGGGATCTGAGAGCAGCTAATTCAATACAGTCTAGTGTAGAGAACTCAGTGCTGTACTGGGGATCTGAGAGCAGCTAATTCAATACAGTCTAGTATAGAGAACTCAGTGCTGTACTGGGGATCTGAGAGCAGCTAATTCAATACAGTCTAGTATAGAGAACTCAGTGCTGTACTGGGGATCTGAGAGCAGCTAATTCAATACAGTCTAGTATAGAGAACTCAGCGCTGTACTGGGGATCTGAGAGCATCTAATTCAATGCAGTGTAGTATACAGTACAGGGGGTGTGCTTGTGTTGTCGGTGTGTTCAGGGTTTCTGCTGTAGTCTCGCTGGCTGTGCTTGCACTGTTGTCCACTGCCTGGGAGTGTGCCCATGTCCTCTGTGGTCTCTTCCTGTCTAGACCGTTGGTGAAGTGGGGGCTGGTATTTTTAGAAAGTGGAAACCCCAGTGCCGTTCCGTCCCAAGCCACAGGATCACAGAGCAGGAGCTGCCAGAGAGACTGAGTGAACTCTTTAATTCCAGGAGAGATGTGGAGATCCCTCTGAAGCAAGGCAGCAAGACAGTGGCAAATTTTTGACAGCTAAACACGGACAAGCCCGACAGCTCCGGTGCTTCCCTGCTGTTGCACAAAAGAGGTGAGCCGCCTCAAACGCGTCCTAGTGAAGCGAAGCCCTGCTGCCAGCTGTTCAAAGGTGCCACAGCAGCAAAGCCCCTCCTCACACTGAGAGCTCTCCACTCGCAACTTGTGGCCCCCTCACAGAATCATCTGCAATGGCTAGGCAAAGGGCCCTTACTAAGAGCAAGCTGTGCACTCAGGCGAAACATTGCTTCACACCAATTATGTTACCAGTGCTGGTGATGCTGTGGCCTGCTATGGTTTCATCAGAGTAATACACTGGGGTTATAATGGGATCATTATTGGCACTGTTGAGAGACGGGTGAGATAACCCACTATGCTTACTACTGTAGTGCATTGATATCAACCCACTAGCGCCACCTAGCCCCCCAGATTGGAGCCCAGGACTCCAGAGGAAGGCGAAAGGCTAGACTAGTGCATTGACATTAGCGCACTTTGCCACATTGGATTTGAACCCAGGATTCCAGAGGTAAAAAGGTAGGCTAGCGCATAGACATGAATCTACTGAGCCACCAAGCACCCACTACTGGAACCCATGTGGTAGGCTGGTCTAGGGCATTAGCATTCTGCTGCCGCAGCTAGCCCCAGCTGTTCCCGGTTTTGTTTTGCTTCCCCCCCAAAGCCACAAGGAGCAAGGTGTGTAATATAACTCTCTGTCACTGTGAGCAATACATACAATGAGATAATGAGATAAACAGGATACTTTTAGCTCTCCCCTCAAGGCAGCTTTTTTTTTGTGTGTTTTATTTGAAGGCCGGCCAAAGAAACAGGTCTAAAGCTTCTCTCTCCCTCTCCCTCCCCCCTCTCTCTTCTTTTTCATTTCTCTCTCCTTCCCTCCTCCTTTTTGCTTTCTTTTCTTTCTCACTCCCCCTCCTCCTTCTCTTCCTTGTTTTTTTTTTCTTTATCTCTGTAGCTTCCCCTCCCCTTCCGTCTTTAACCAAAAGCTAATCGATTCTTTAGCAACAATTCCCAGGGGTGCAGTGCTGTCGATTTGCTGTGCCAGTTCTTGCTTGTGAAACAAATCACATCTCATGAAAAACAAATGGTGCTGCACAAAATAGGAACTCAACAGTCAGAGATCTTCCCAGCAGTTTGAAGTCAGACGAGTATTTTGGGTGACTAGGAAGCTCATCAAAGTGACGGACTGGTTGCTGTCAGCACAGCGCCCTCTAGACAATGTGATGTAAACTATAGAAGAATGAAGGATAAACATCCCAACATAATGCTCAAGGCCTATACCAGTGTTGGGTCGATACTGGTACAGAAGGGATTGTGTATAACTCATGAGATATAACACAAGACTGAAGTCCCCTGAAAGGCTGCCTGCCTGTGTGCTTGTGGCATCTCGCTTTCCTGAAGCGAAGGCTGGTGCTGTTCCATTTTCCTTGAAGATAAACAGATGGAGCACTGGGTCACTGAGCTCCCCCCCTTGCTGCTGCCGAGCTGGTATCACTCCAAGTATCCTCGGAAACGCCGATAAGAAGAGCTCATTTCTGAAAAGGGGGAGAGCCCTTCATGTTGGTCTCTTCATTAACTGGGATGGCGTGCAGCAGGATGACTGCCCTTGAGACCAGAGCTGTGGAAATAAATATATGGAAGTAACTGATTTATTAATTTGGATTTATTAATATGGCTTTGAGGCAGGGGAGGTCACGTGACCATTTTAACCCAAAGAAGTTGTTCTGATTTAAGAGTGCTTGTCTTTGGTTGACTTCAATATGTATTCTGCACTTTTTTGTAAAAGCAGTGGTTTGATTTGCCAGGCTACAGACGACTCCAGGGGAAATGGCCCTTTTTGCAAACACTCTTCTGTTTTAGTTTCCCCCCTCACTTCCCTCATCCCTCTCTGTATAGCTGCTGTGCACCTTTATCACCAGGCAGAACACAAAAGAAAACTCTGCTCCCTCAACAGCAGTATTTAGACAGCCTGCTAATCGCTTATGAATCTGCAATGTCAACAACACCACGTTATTTACCTCCCCCACAGCCCAGCCTGTGTTAAAATATATGTGTATGCAACAGATCATTTTCTCTCTGGACCCTGCTCTTCTGCTAGATGTTTTGCTGTGTTTTCGGTGGTCCAGAGAAGAGGCTGAATTTTGAATAATCTGGTAGTGAGTGAATAGTTACACCTCATCGAGATAAGCCCCCCCATCAGATAATTTTTAAGACTTAAAGAGAGTTGGTGTCTCTCCGACCTCCCCCCACTCGTCCTATCTTATTTTGAATAGCACTAATTAGTCACGTTGACCGGGCCCTCACCTCAGCGCTATTTCAATTCTCCAGTTTCTCCAGGGTGCGCCCCCTTTGTTAAAAACAAACAAACCAAACCAAAAAATAATGAAGCAGGCAATTAGCAAATCGTTTAAATTGAAATGTAGGCTACGGGAATACTGAATTGTTGCAAATTATATATATATATCGGTAAACCCGTTCTCATTAGTTAATTAAGGTGTTTAGTCTCTTAAACACACATTTGAATGAACCAAGAGCAGTGCCTATTTGTATAATATGGTCATAGCCCACAAACAAGCCGTTGAGGTTGAAGCGTGATGCTTATTTAGGGAAAGTTCGTTACAAAAAAAAAAAAAAAAAAAAAAAAATCATGACAGAAGTATTTTAAGGTTGGCTAACATATTGTACACAATGGTGGACGTGCAAACTTTTCTGATTATGTATTCAATAATGTTTAAAATATATACAAAACAAACGGAACAACGTGTTATTTATATTAAGGCTGTGGTATATGTAATGTATTTTCGGTTCCGAGAAAGACCATTAGTATCATTTCATCTCTGGCGGTCAGGTTTCTCTCCTCCGCAGAGGTGAGACCGGCCACGTTGAAACGCCATTATTTTTGGCCTCATGGTTTGAAGTCCTCCTCGGTCGTTGTAACTCCAGTTCTGGGACATTTGAAGACAGAAACACAGGATACTTAATCTCAGCCAGCACTGGATCAACAGGACCCAGAACCGCTCGACCTAATTGCAAGCATCATAAAAGGGCACGGGAAAGTGAAGCAATAAATACTGATATATTTGAAACCACCTGCATGGGCTTACCTGTGTATTAAATGCGGTATTTGTAATAAATGATGCTGCGATAGCAGTGGTTTCCAATGTGTAAGTGCCAGCCTCATGGTAAAACCCCGCGTTTTAACCCATGCAGTGCCCAGTCTCGTTTCAGGACAGGCTACTTTCTCATTTCGACGAGTCTCGTTTTCAGGTAACTGGAACAACAGCCTGGGATAGTAAGAGTAGGATCGTTTAATGACCGATGGTAATGTAACCGAATCTCCCGCAGAACCGCTGAAGACTTATTCCCCCCTTAATAATTATATTTTATGCTAAGAGACCAATTGATTTTAATTATTTCAATTACATTTCGAATCAATAAAAGAGAGAGGAAAAAAAAAAAAAAACAGCTGGTTCATTTAAAATGATAGAATCTGCAATCATTTTTAATTGTGCGCGTTTTATTTTGCGGGTTGTGCAATGACTGTATCGGGTCGAAGAGCGTTAAGTATAAAAGACTACATCTCCCATGATGCGGTGCGGAAGGTGGGGGGGGGGTGATGGCAGTGCTCTGCAGGTTAGGTTTGAGCTGATTGTATATGCTGGCCGTGCGTGGGGGTGCAGGGTCTGGTCTATTTCTCATGTTTGCTGTGGTGTTGAACAGGCGATCGGGGATGGGAATCTCATCACAGGAGTGTGCAAAGTGAACAAGAAATCACTGCTAAGGTTATTACAATCTTGGGAGAAAATACAAGGCATGCAATGATTATTGTTATTTTATGAAGATCATCAATCGCTTCTGAGTGACACAATTAAACAAAGGCATACCGAAAACTTTGGTAAAAGAAAGGTTCTCTTTGTAAACATTTTTAAACAAAGCCGTGGGGCGACTTTTTCCCCCCTCCACGTTTTCGGCAAAGGTACTTTAGTTTTGAGAAGCTGAATTCAATGTCGTTTTCTTTATACAGCGTGCAGAATTTTGGAGCGACGTTTTTTTTTTCTGCTGTCTACAAATTAATTGGAAACGGGTCGTTTTTTTCCCCCTATATTTTTGAGAAGGCGATACTTTTGAACGCGGCTTTTTGGGGAGAATTACATCTATAAACTCGACAAGCTTTCTGTTTGGAAAAAAGGGGAGAACTTAATAACCCGTTGTCTGCTTTTGAAGACCTCGTTTCTGGAGATCGAGGATCTACAGTTTATTAGAGATTTTAATAACATTTGAAAGGATTTCAGTCGCTTGGGTTGAGTTAGGAAAAACAAAAACCGAGGCTAATCGATTCCAGGATCGCTCTTCAAAGGTAAGACCGTGTTTATCTTCTATCTATTATTATTATTATTATTATTATTATTATTATTATTATTATTATCTGTTAGATAATATACTTTCATTGTGAGCGTATCGTATTATTCACAAGCACCCTCATGATAACTAATGAGTAAAAGCAGCGCCGGTTGTTCCCCTCAGCGGTAAAGTTTGTTCCCAGTTTTCCCGTTGTCGGTGTAACTCCGGTTTTGTTTTGATCCCGGATTGTACAATGCCACACCGAGCTGTCGTTTGGTCGCATTTTGTCGTCTATTTCGAGATGGGTATTATTTTGTTGTCCTCGATTTGCTCAAACGCAAGGCGTTTGCTGAGTGAATGTGGACAGCCTGTGTAACCGAGCGCTTTGGCGAGGTTGCGAGGGGACAGCCTTTTCAGTGCGCATTAAAATGTTTTCTCTTTCTCTCTCTTGTTCAATACAAAATGTATCTTCTTAAACGGCCCGGTTCCGTTACAGTGTAAAGAAGTGCTAACAGGGTTCGGCGAACTTGTTTTTAAACGTAAGACTTTGCAAAATGTTACTGTTAACAAAATGTAAAATCTGCACGGAACCGTAACCGGGACGGTACTTTACCGAGCCTTGTGTGGGATCCGTGTTCTTAAAGAAGCGATTTAACTGGGGGCCGTGTGTTTGTTATGTATTAGGCAACAATCCTGGAAAAAACTAGTCATTTTTTTGGCTCGTAACAATCTTGAGTGAAATACGAGAGGCTGTTAGTTGAAAACAGCCGCTGTGTGTTTTTTTTTTTTTTTGGTTTTTTTTTTTTGCCCTCCTCTCTGAGATTACCAGCGACGCTGCGGTGTGGCCGTTTCTCCCCGGCGGCAGGTCAGTTACTTTCACACCTTCGTGTTTCGATGGACTGCAGGCAGCGAGGGGTCCGGGTTACACTCGCACACAATCGCGCTGTTACAGATTCAATCGGGGCTCTGTTTAGCCATGCAAACGAGCTGTGATGCTAGGTTAATTAAACTTGTTTTAAAAGCCAGGTGAATCCCACAATTTCACCCGTCCCACACACACACACACACACACCGGATATTTACTGTACATTTCGCCCTGTGCATGTTTACGGTAACATTATGCATCTGTTTACAAATGCGGGAATAGGATCAAACAGCTTTAACAAATGTAAACTGTCGAGGATTATAAAACTGAATTTATCAAGCGAGAGACAGGTGTCAGCTGCTTTGTAGGTCTAAAGTAACGGAAGCGTGAAACTGACTTTATGTAAAATATTCAAAAGCGGGCTTACACTTACAGAAAGTTCTGGGGTGGGGTGGGGTGAGGTGGGGGCACTGTTCCGTTCCGATGTGGCCGGTATCGATACATTAACACCCCCTCCGTAAAAATAAACCATTCTGAAAGAAATATAATACAGTACTGCTTTCCTGCCTGTCCCTGGAATTCTTAATGTGTAGTTTGTATAGATTTAAAAATAAAATTAACTATGCCCATCTGAATGCTGGAGGGTGTGGGTAAGGTAGTCGACGATTTGGGCTGCAAAAGTAAACCAGCTAAAGGTTTGTCAAGGATGTCCACGCAAATCTAGCTTCCTGGGTGTTAAATTCACCTGTAGAATATTTACCGTGGGCTGTCTGACTTCTCTTTTGTAGCCAGCCCGACCCTGCTTGAGCAAATTTGTTGTCTTTTGAAATGCTAAATATTTCATTAGAAATGGGATTTCATATAGCTTAAAAAAACATGATCCAGGAGCAGAGCCCCTCCGGAGAGTCCTGTTTTAAAGGGGCTCTTGATGGCACGGACAGCCCCCTCTCCAAGAGACTGAGTTTATAGTTGAACTGGAGTCTCATACTGGAGGTTTGGAGTGTTACTAGGCACATGTGTTGACGCCCTCCTTACTGGGAACCAGTCCAGTAACATGACTAATGCTGCTGGTGACAAACTCACCGAGATCCTCCTCTCTCTCTCTCCCTCCCTCACCCCCTGACCCAGGATGCAGGATGCGTCACTATCAAGGGGTATCTGACAGTCAATGACAGACGTGTGTGTGTGTGTGTGTGTGTGTGTGTGTGTGCGCGTGCGCTTTGAATCCAAACCAATATTCGAAGCCAGTGCTTTTCACTTCCAAGCTGGTTTAAGCAAAGTAATTTGATGCTGGCACAAAATTGTGAATTCACAACCCAAACATTAA
Organism: Polyodon spathula; assembly: GCF_017654505.1. Lineage (NCBI taxonomy): Eukaryota > Metazoa > Chordata > Actinopteri > Acipenseriformes > Polyodontidae > Polyodon > Polyodon spathula. The sequence goes on along the minus strand of NC_054564.1, from coordinate 7,534,620 downwards.
ACATACTTTTTTTTAAAAATTGATCCTAGGTCTGGAGTTAAGAGCTCTCCCAGTGTAAGTATCTAGTGCATTCCGAGAATGCCTGTCACGAGAAATTTGAAATACATGACGTACTGCTGTCCATAAACCTTCTATAAGCATATAAATACAAAGCACTGCTAAATTTAGAAATACGACAAGATGCTCAAGTTCAACGAAAAATGAAGACATTTAGAGAAACCTTTTTAGTATTTCAGAATGTAGAATATGTTAGAGAAAGGTGAGATTCAATCATGTTTATCATTGAACTGGTTTCTTTTTTTAGTGTTTCTATATCAGCTTACCAGAAATGTAGTTTAGTACGGTATGCAAGAGATAGAATAATAAATAATTGAGGAAAACATTTAACCCTGGACATATGTCCCACAAATAATAATGATACAAACTTAATTGATTTTTTCAACAAAGGAGTGTGGAACAGGGTTTGAAATGTTCTGACGGGTTGGGTCTGCCCCTCCAAAATGTCAGTTCCCTCCTCGGGAGACGCGAGTCCCTCTGAAGTGGGTTTTTAAGAAGGAACTGTTTGAACAAACTGCTCGACTCTTCAAGAAGCTGTTCCCGAACAGGAGGGGCGAGCGAAAGAGCGTGCTGGGCTGAGCTGTACTGATGAGCAGAGAGATACCACCAGCATGAGAAACGAGTGGAGGCGCAGGCCTGCGCCAGGAACAAGCACTGCACTCAGGAATGTGACGCACCGATTCATCTGAGCTGTAATTAGAGGCCCCGTCAGGCTCTGTTCTTTCTTTTTATTACTGAACACAGGAAGAAAAGAAAAAAAAAAAAAAAAAACCTGTAATTATATCAAAAGGCTTTTTATATATAAATTTTAGATTAGTTGCCAAAAGTAGTTTTGCAGTTTACTTACAAGAATTGGCTACATGAGAAGTAATAAATACCCAGCCAAGAATATCTACGCTTTCAGATGCCTGTAGGTTGACCTGCAGCATGTAGAATTGAGGCTAGACCTGCCACATTTAGCACACACTTCAAAACTTTTTGGTCTGTAGCTGGAATCCCTGATGCGCTATAAAAGCTGCATCTCCCTATAGATTTGTCACAATGGCATATCGCGCTTTGTCAGAGGGAAGATGGGTGTTTGGTTGGCAGATGCTTCCCGTTACTAGAATTCTCTAATTACTACAAAAGTAATTTTCTGTACCGTAAGCTGTGGTCTCATTAAATCAAGGCTGTATGTGATTGCCCTTATAGCCGTAGACAGTGCTCTGTGTTTTTGTTCAATTGTGCCATTTCCCAGCCAGTGTGGTTCAGTACTGATAAAGAAATCCTATCTGTGGAGAGGCCCCTTTTTTAGGCTCTGGCAGATTAGTTCCGGCAACAGAGCCAGAATCTCCCCCTTTCGCTGTCTCTCCCCGTCTGTCCCTCCTGCCTCTAATCCTACAGATGTGAGCTAAGTGAGTTGAAAACCCTTCAGTTTCTAGTTGCTTTTGTGCAGAACGCTGGCTGATTACCATCCCGGACGCAGTAATGAAAGATAGAATTTTCTATGTCTTAAGTTTTTTAATGAGGATTTCCTGTGTGGCTTAGTTCTTCCACAAAAGCCAAACATGCTAAAAACTTCTGAATGGGGATCTGAGAACCAGCTAATTCAATACAGTCTAGTATAGAGAACACAGTGCTGTACTGAGGATCTGAGAGCCAGCTAATTCAATACAGTCTAGTATAGAGAACTCAGTGCTGTACTGAGGATCTGAGAGCCAGCTCATTTAAAATATATTTTTGAATGTGGAAACTTTACAAGTGCAGAGGAAAGGCTTTGTTAATGAGTGGTGATTTGTCCTGGGACCAGGCTGGAATGGAGGGTAATTAGCGCCTGTGATTTAGTGCAGACTGGAATTTTAAGAGCCTCGTTCTGATTTGTCCCGTCAGCTACCCCAGCGTGGTGTATATTAGATTTTATACATGCCAAGAAATAAACTCTCTAATTGAGAGGGGGTATAAACCTCTGTATTTCACATGCGTGTTTCTGATAGCCAAAGGTTTACTATCTGAATAACGTTTAAATGACGGAATGATTTAGCAAGCTAGTGTGACCCCTGTAGCTGCTTGATGACTGTTTATCAGTTAATCCTACTTCCCCTGCTTCTTGCAAGGTTTGAAAGAGAAAGGAGAACAAAAAATTGCAGAGAAACCATGGAATGTTTTATTCTTACACTTTTGTTCCTTTTTAAAAATTCCGGAACAGGTGGCAAGCCCAGATGTTTTTTCCAGATCTTGCCACGTTCCTCACGTGGCACCTGGAGAATGCGTAGAAGCTTCCAGCTTGGGGAGTTTAGCTGGGAGATGGGAAGGTTTTTTTTTTTTTTTTTTTCCCCATGGATCAGGTTCCGGCTGTGACTTCTCCTGTGTGTTCATATCCCATGCTCGTTGTCACTGAGTCCTGTGGTCGTTTTGCTGGTTTGTTTAATTAGCATTGAGATAGCTGTAATTGGTCACACATTGTTATCTCCTTACCGCACAGTGACCCAAAAGGAGTGGCGTGCTTTAGTGGTGACACACGCACACTCACACAGAGCTGGTTCACTTTATTAGTCAGCTAGTTATCAATTATACCATATTGAAGAAAAAGAAAGACGCTTTAGTCATGGCAGCAAATTTGCATCTGTTTCACTGCTGCATTAGCGGCTGTTCCTCTGGGGGGCTGATTTTAATTCATTATGCATTTGTGGCCATTTATAAATGAGCAGCAATAACAATAAATTATATGCTTTTTAGATGGTGCTCAGTTGCAATCCTACATAACTAATGGCTGCAAACTGATATGAGTTTTAATAAAGTGCTACTGTTTTTGCAAGCTCCTTTTGAGTGGTTTTAAGAGTATCTCCTTGCTGTTTGATGGCTTGTTTCTGTGAGCGCAGATTGGCTGAGCTAAATGAGCGCAGATACCCTAGGGTTTGGGTGGTGCATGTAAACGAGGTGTTCCTGGCTGTGATGCTACGTACCCAGCTCCCTTCTCGCTTCAGTGTGATTCTCTCGCTCGCTGACTCAGAGATGCAGTCATTTGAAATATTTATATATTGACTGGGGCAGCTGGCATTGCAGTCTTGTTTGCCAGGTTAGTGAGTCAGGACCAGCCCTCTCCTCAAACCGTTCCACAAGGCAGCTGTGTAGTGGTGGTAGCAACCAGACTGTGTGGAACATTCTTAACAAAACACACGCAGACCACCCCCATCTCGACAGCTCATTACCTCCACCTTTTCCAGCAGGACGGCCCTCCTCTGTCAACACTTCTGAGTTTCTTGTGCCTTGTTTTCCATGCACCCCTCAACTGCATTTCCAGGTTCATTTAGCAAAATAAATGTATTTATTTTTGGACCTTTTCCCAACACTCTGATTGCATGGAGTCTTCTGGAAACGAGGAAACGAGGTAGAGCATCACTAACCAAACTGTCTTCGTTTCTCAGACAGTTAATGATGTCTGGATGAGTTTTTATTGAGCCCTCAGTGACTGACTGGTTGCTCACACTTTGTCCTGGAGGCCTCCCTCAGGGGGCTGTGGGTTTAAAACGCACACCTGCGTGGCTTTGCCAAGATTCACCCCAGTACAGACTGAGACGAAGCAGCTGTGGTGAAACATGCTGCTCTCGTTATTGTAGCCCGTTGTGATGGGTTTATTAGTCTGAGCTGTTTGCCAGGTAACGTGATTACGACCTTGCCCTTATTCCTGCCCGATCTTCAGTCCAATTTGAGGCAAAGCATTGCCCACCTTTTACCCTTTGCTGCTCTATAGCACATCATGTCCCCTAGATTGAGGGGGTGGTTATTCTCAAAGTATTCTCGTTAACCCTGTAATGCCCAGTTTTATGACACAATGCTTAGCCACCCCCCTCTCTTTCTTTTTTGAAATCCATCCGATGCTGTACAGTGGGCAGTTCTACTATTTCAGACGTACATTTCAGACACTTCAAACCTTTGTGGTCCTTTTATTCTGCGCCTGTCAGGCGCTTCAGGTCCAATTTATTTTCACTCGTGCTGTTTATTTTACACGCGCTGTTTAAAAGTAATTTTATTCACAGTAAAACAGGTTTAAAAGGCCCCACAACAGGACACTCAGTACTGCATCTCCAGCTCTGCCCCACCCCTTGTTCGCTGTATTTATCACATATCTCTTCATAGTCGTGCATACTGATCAATCCTCTTATGATCAATCGATTTATCACCAAACTCCTAATGCAATCCATTATTTTATTACTATAACATCTCCAAAAGCTCTGCAAATGTCCGTGATATTCTTTGAGCACTGGATGTGGAAGCAGCTATCTTCTTGTTTGTGTTCGTGTTATCTCTGTGGTGCAGGGGCTATGTGTATTGCTCAGATCCGCCCCTTTTTTTGGCTTCTGTCGGCCTCACTGGGCCATTGAAAGGTTTTCTCTGCTTTTTCCGGAAAAAAAAACGACTAGAGACCTGTGCTTGACTTCTTTTTGATGATGTTGGGCAGGGTCCAACATCGGACCGGCAAGGAAAAATTGCAATGTCGGACCTTTTTGACTGTGAGGTTGCTTAATTTCTGGAACTGCCTCTTTGGAGCAGAATATAAACTGAATCGTTTGAGCTAGAAACCAGGATATCCTGAAAACTTGCTGCAGTCTTTCTGTTACTTCTGATCAACTTTTAAAAACCGTCCCTCAGGACTTCTCAGAGTGCAGTTTTCTTAATGGAGCCAAGATAAACGACCCCACTTCTGCACGGTTCGTGTGAAGAAGCTATAACTTTCATCCCTGCAGTAAAGTTAGGGCTTGCAGCGTTTCCCGAGCTGTCCGATAATTCTAAACCAACGCTGGTTTTATGTTTCTCTTTATGGTGAATTAATTGCAGGGGACCTAGCGATTTTATAATCTGCCATATTTCTGCATGCTGCTCAGCTCTGTGCTGTAGGAGATCAGGCCTAGAGGGATTGGAAGATGGATCACACCTTGCAGAGAGGGCTGTGTAGGTGGCCAGTTACACGACGAGCTGTAGATATAGTGGCGACTCCCCTGTGTGAGGCGCACTTGCGTTTCGACCCTTTTCACTCCATCGGGTTGCGGCAAAATGGGCTATAGACTGACTAATAAATAAGTCTTCTGAACTGGCTTGCCCAAACTTTTTTTCTTGGACAATTTTTCTACATACTTTGAATCCAGATCATCTGATTATCTATGCTGCCATATGCTCTACGGTATGCATCTTTGTGTGGATGTCCAGTATGTTGTGGGATGCTGCCTGCTGTTGGTGCATGAACTTGTCTCTCTCTCTCTATAGTCTTTAGCTCTGCTCCTACTGTAAACGTGCATGCAATTATTTATTGATCAAGGACCTGGAAAGAGGGGTATTTCATTATGAACATTTAACCTGAAATTAAGAAGCGTTTTGCTCGAACGTTACTGTGTGTTGATCCTACTGAAGCTTAATAAGACTGCAGCTCAAACTGTTGGAAAGTCAGGGAAACTTTCTTACAGCTTTAACTGAGTCTATTGGCTGTTTTCACAGACCCTGATTCGTACTAATCTGGAGCAGCTGTACTTAATGTAACCTAAGCTAGTCCTGTATGATTACTTGTCTGAAGTTTTGGGTAGAGGCGGTCCAGATCTGCAAAGAACGGACTTTCTTGGAATTTGCAGACTCCCGCGGAATTCAGTCTTCCGCAGATTTGTCATTCTGCAGCTGCATTGTCATCATACTGACCAGAAACACACTGCTGAGGCCATCTGAGATGCATAACTTAGTACTTCAGTCTCCGTTTTGCTAAACGGGTGGTTTTTGTCTCCTTCAAAAAGTAGGCGCTAATTCAAATGAAAATGCTGCCCAACAAAAAATGTTTCTAAAGATTTTATTGACAAAGTTTAATATATTAAATGGGAAGTGCTTCAGTGACGTCAGAACCAGGAAGGGAATACACCGAGACAAAACGGATGAAGTGAAATGATGAGACACTTGCTTGCGCCAGTTTATTTAAAATAAAACGCTTTACACAGACAAAAGGCAGGACATGGCGCTTTATGCCAAAACAAATAGACACACAAACAAACAAACAAGCAGATTGACACACAAACAAACACGGTGAGTTTTAAATAAACAAGTATCGTGCTGGTCCCACCAGCACGCAATAGCAATTGATATCAAACTCTATTCCTCCTCCACTCTCTCCCGTTCCCTACTCACCTAACACCCAACCCCGAGTGAGTAAAACGTGCATCTATATACACTGTTGTGCTGGGATTCGATTACCAATTAATTATTCACTTGAATCCCAGCACATGAATTAATTATGTGCAACCTCGTGCTCACATATTAACCTGTTTAAATGCACGTGAAGTGATGTACAATTCTGTGCCTAAATACAATTATACATTTTTAAACACATGTGAAATACAGAGCTGTTTATAGCCGTTGTACCAATGCCTATACACCAACATTTAACACGCCACGTGCAACATATAACAGAAAAATAGACACAGGGGCGGGCACTTTGTCACAGTATGTTTACTTGATTTTTCATAAGCCATTATTATTAAAATGAACACTGAACACATGAGATGCTCTGCAGAGCCCTCTGCTGATTGAGCGATGAAGCCTGTGTTTCTGTATTCTCACACTCCTCTCTCTCTCCTGCATCAGTGTCGGGGTTTCTGATCGGAGGTCTGGACGACCCGGAGCTGATGCGATGAAGTGCCCCGCGGAACGTGCCCCACAGCAGTAGAACTAGCCGCCCGCCCCTACCCGTCTCGGGATGTTTCCCTGGAGCCTCCTTCTCTTCTGGGCCCTGTTGGCCCCAGCCAGTCGCACGCAGGCACGGCCATCCGTCAGTGATCAAGGTAAGCCTGATCCTTCCCCTAGCCTGAATCACAAAGCTAGAGGAGGGAACGATTCATCAAGCACACTCCTTGCCTGGGTGAGAGTTGTCTCTTAAGTGAGCGGTGTAGACATGGCTTTGGAGGGCTGGGTTCGAATTGATTTTGGCGTTGGTGGAAATTAGTGTCGCCTTGAGTTTAAAACATATGCCAATTGACTATACCTAGTGGGGCTATCTATTAGGCTGTATATTTCAAGGATTTCATGATCTCTGGAAAATTTACTTGTTGCCATATAGTATGTAGGTCCCAGTTAAAATTCTCCCTTTCTGATAGAATAGTTTAAATATACATATTTTTTCTCAAGCTAATACAGCAAACGTTTGTCTCGTTGCGTTTAGGAACCTGGCAGCTGGTTTAGTTTGCTTTCTGGTAAATGACTCATCACGTTGCGTAGAGCTGCGCGATTTCTTTAAAATGTCCCCCACGAAAAAGACACCAGCTGCATCAAAGATCGGAAATCGCAAGTTTCAACGTGAAGAGGCAAAAGTCCTGCTTTTTAATAAATATTATGCAAGCAACAACTGCTTGAGCCCGAGTAAAACAGAGTACCTCCTAAGACATAAATAACTGAGTCGACGCAATGAAAACGTGAAGCAGAGTGTTAATTGAGAAGTGCTGCAGAGCAGAGCGGTCGTTATCACGCTGTACATGCAGGTGATCAAGCCTCATTGTAGTTTGAGTCGCAGCGCAGTGGTGTGAAGTCTTGAAACTGCTCTGTCTCCTCGGTAGAGTTTTCAGTCTTGCATTCGTACAGGGTTTGTGAATTCTGAACCCGGAAACCTCTCGATCCTAACAGTAGAGAATGCCTCCCGTCTGGAAGTGTGTGATCGTTTCCACAGTCGGACCCTCTTGTAAAAAACCATCTGGGAGGTTTGGAAAAGGAAACGCTCCACACGGAGCATAAACAGAAGAGCATTATAAGAATTATTAGAACCACCCTGTAGGTAAATCCCTTTATGAATGAACACATTTTTAAAATAGGATGGGGGGGGGGGGGGGGGGGGGGGGGGGGGGGGGTGATCTTTAAATGAGCACCATCTGTATGAGAGACTAGTCTACCTGCGGTCATGTCGCTGCTCGCTTGTTGTTTTCTTTCTTTATCTAATGAAAAGGTGTCTGGTGTCCCGAGTAACGAGTTAATGGTGGGGAAGCGGTACCTTTTCTGCTTTTGAAACTGTGTTGGAGCTGTTTTAACACCCGGGGCTGTGTTGCACTTTGAGATCGTGTTTCTGGGAATGTCTTGGGTTTCTGTGCGGAATGGGGGGGGGGGGGGGTTAGTGTGTGTGTTTCATTCACAAAGTGGCAGGCTTGGATACAGTGTTGGGGAAGTAAAATGTAATCCATTAGTTACAAGTTACTTTTAACCAAATTGTAACTGCTTACAGCAACTTATATAAAAATATCACCAGGTACAGGGCTCTGTGTTAATGTGCATAGATAACTTTGTTTCTCTGTTGCTTTCACGGTTTCCTGCACTTGTCTTGCTGTTCAGTTCCCAGCTAACCAGAGTATGGTTTTCAGCAGAGTGCACAGTTGCACGGGGAGAGATTGAGAGAGCTGGAGTGTGGGCTGATGGGGGCGGGATGTTTTGTTCTTGGAAGTTTGCACTTCCTGTCTAGCCTGGGGGGGAGTGGGGGAGGGCTGTCAATCAAACAGAGCTGGGAGAACAACACTGACGCTAATCTGAAGATCGGCTGTCACTGTCCCTCCCAGGGCAGAGATTTGATATTGTGGGTTCAGGGAGAAGATTGAGTGACACTGCTGGCTTCCGGTTGCTACGACGATGCCAAGTAAACTAAATTGGTTAATTTGCACACGGCAAGGCTCAAACATTGAATCCGATTTCGTTGACAGGTTTAAGTACAGACCACCCAATCGACCCTCATTCCGTGGGTCAGACCCAAAAACTGACATTAAAACCTGCGACCCACGACGGTCATGGGTACGACCCACAAAATAAAACCGATATGCAAGACCGCTTGCATGTGATTGAATGTGCAGTCCATTCCCTGATCGGTTCTTAATTCAAGGCAAATTGTATCGTTTTTAAATTAACCAACCTTGATTTCTTTGACTTTTTTTTTTATTGATTCGAAATGTCGCTTCATCCACAGCCGGTAGTCTGGACCAGCATTCCAGCTGATGAAACTTGGGACTTGTGGAGCAGTGTTTTCTCTTTTTGTAGCAAAACTGCAAAATTGTGTCCTTCTTTTTAAATTTTTTTATGGAGATGTTCTGAGATCTTCTGAGACTTTGGTGGACTGGTTGTAGTTAAAGGGGGAGAAACCAACACGTCTATACGGTGGGGTGGGGGTATTTAGGTATGCAAATGGTCTCAAGGGGAGAAGTTGTTAACAGACCCCCTGCCGACCCCCAGGGGCAGTGATTGATAGCCTTGCCTCCAAGGGAGGAGGTGGGAGCGTGAGGGGAGGATGCTTTCAAGCCCTCTGGGTCACAGTTCGGCTCCAGCAGCTGGTTTTTGGAAGGCAGACTTCCAGAGGGCCTCCGAAGGGGAGTTGGTGCACACGCTGTTCCTCCATGACCCTGTCTCTCCGGGACCGGAGCAGCTCAGACATGGGGCTCTCCATGTGCCTGAAGCCGTCTGGCCCAGATGGAGGTCCCCTGCTGTGAGGGGGTGAAAGGGGGTTTAGAACACAATTTTACCTTGTTAGCATTTTGCAAGACCCTTTCTTTTCTGTGTAGTTTTCCAGACTTGATTTTACTGTAGACTCTGTCAAGTACATTTTGAAGTTAAGTAGGCCCCTCTGGATGGCACAGCAGTGTGTGTGCCCCCTGTTCTGGTTTCGTCGTTCTGCATTCCTCCGCAGGGGTCGTTGACAGGTCTCCAGCAGCCCTGGCACTCTCCCACATTCCTGCCTGTCAACAGACCAGGACAGGGTTCAGTCTCCTGATTTTGTGAGGAGCTACAGCCTTGTCCAATCACTGTTCCACGGCGGGGAAAACTCCTTTCTGTAACTGGACAACGATCCTTGTATCGGGAACAACAGAGATAACAGAAACCAGCTTAATACTCAAACCAGATTGTTCGTCAACGACTGTGTTTCCTATAGTGTGACCCCAAGAAAGTGCGTCTGGAATAGAATGCAATACCAGACAAAGATTTCCTACAATTTCTGAATGGATGTGAAAAGTGTGGGCTGTGCATTTAGATTTTTGCGCCCCGAGTGGATTCGTGTCTGAGGGAAGGTGTCTCTACGTGAGATCTGTTGAAATGCGATGGTATTAGAATGGGATATTGCACTGATCTGCTTATCCTGGACAATGCTGCAACAAAGGAAGCCATCACCAAGATTTCCAGAGAACGGGCTGCATTATGCAAATCCCTAATTCCCTCTGACTTCCGAGACGGAGGGCGATACCAACCCAGCCCTCATGCATTCTAAATCTCTAATGCATTCTAAACCTTGAAGTTAAACTAAACCCACACTAGCTTGGCATGTTTTTTGCACAAGTTAGATCCACCGTATTGCGCCTCTAGGTTGAAAAGTATAGTTAGTGCATTGAAAAATGTTTGCCTGATTGCATTTCTGTTGGTCTGCTGAAACCTGGCAAATCTGAACAAACATCAGTAAAGGAGACGCATTTGTCCGTCTGAGCCAGGGCGTTTTTATTCAATTCATTCAAATGTTCAGTGTTAATGTTCCAGGTGGTTTTTATTGGGCAGTTCTGTCACAGTGTACACTTTCAGGACTTGCATTTAGTTGTGGTGAGTGTTTTTTTTTTCTTTTCATTCTATTTCAATCTGTATTTTTTGTCATTGCTTTTTAACTTTGTTGCACATCGCTGGCTTGAAGCTCGATAATAATTGACAGAAAGAGTTTTACTGTCTTTTTGTTCCCTTTTTAAAATGCCCTTGATCAGAATGGAACTTGCAGTTATCAAGTTTAATCATTTTGATGCATCGTAAATTTGCATATTTGGAATTAAATAAGACCTCATTTTAGAAATTTTTTATTGAAACTGACAGTTTATCTGTTAAATGTAAATTTTCAGCTTTTATATTTATGGCCATTTTGCTTTATTTTCTGTGTAAGACACTACAACTATGATGTTGTTATACTAGATCTGTCTTTCTGAAAATCACTGAGAGAGTATTTCTAGAACGAAGAACTGCACAGGGCAGTGCATGTAAATGCTGCTGAAAGAACTGTTAATGGAGACACTGTTTCTTAATGTCTGGGTGTCCTATCAGTAGCTTGCGATTTCAAACACAACACTTGGTTTTTATAGCATTTTATAGCCACCTTTTTATGGTGTACTTTGCTGTATTTACTGGCAGGTTTGTTTACAGAAGTCCTCCTCCTAAAATAATAAAGAAAAAAACTTGGGTTTGTGGTACAATATTAGCAGACTTTTAGAACATAAGTTTCCTCGCAAATTTAAACAAAAGAGAGATAAATATATATTCACCAGGGGGCTTTTTATTTTTGGTTTTGTTTATGTGGTGAAAGTGGATCCTGCCCTCAGGCCCCATTTCCTGTTGGGATTAAAAGGCCACTCAGGCATGTGTTCTCCAGGAAATACCTTCAGTAGGCCCAAGAGCGGTCTCCGTGGTTACCGGCTGTGGAACCTGCTGCCACAGGCCTCAAGCTCCTTTTGTTTTTTATTGTTCGTTGGCGCTCTTTGTTAGGGTGGCTGCTTGGCGAGAGAGACTGTGTGTGTGTGTGTGTGTGTGTGCGCTGAATGCTGGTTCACAATCACCCGTGAGGGTTTGTTTTTTTTCTTTCTTGGAGGGAAGGGGGTTAGTTGGTCCAGATTGTAGTCTGGCGTCGAGCTGTGTTTTGTCTCATTTTTGAATGGAAGTGTCAGTAAAGGGAGCCCTGGAAGCGGGCTGAATGGCAGGGTCTTAGGGTTAATCTGTAAGCTGTTCCTTCTTTGCTCTCTGTTTTTATTATTTTAATTGCCTTCACTTTTTCAACAAGGTTATAAGCTCTGTCTCTCACCCCTCCTCCCCATCTGAAAATAACTGGAGAGATGCCTCTCTCCTGCAAAGGCTGAGGCGTCTAATGTAAGTGGCTTCAGTCTGGGGCTTGACCATGTTTGTTGTTGTCTTGCCGAAACTGCATATCCAAACATGTCTGCATGGCCCCCTTCATATACAGTGGTATGGGTATTTACAGTTTTGGATTGTCCAGAACTCCTATACTATCATCAAATCTGAGTAAAACAGTTTGTGTTGTGGACAGACATTTAGACTGTTCCCCACTGACGGCCCGCTCTGGAGGTACTTTGGTAATACAGAATTAACGTGCGGAAACCCTGCACATCATGCGAGTTACAACAGAAGCGGAGAAGCGGTTTTATTTTGTTCAACTGAAAAGGCTTTTCTAAAAGGTTATGTTTTGTGGGTAATCGGGGGGGGGGGGGGGGGGTTGTCCAGTTTTCCATTGCCAAGGCGTGCTGTTTTAAATGGGTGGATTGTGGTGCCTCTGGTTGCATGCCCCGTTATACACGGTGAGGGGCAGGTCAAGCACCTCTGCAGACGCCCTGGGGAATTGGAGGGCATCACAGTGGACCCTCATTAACCCCCTGGAGCCACCCTACTGTTACAGCCCAGGGCTTCAAAGAGCAGGGGCTGGGAAAATCTGAAACCTTGGTTCACACAAGTGTCAGCCCTGCCAGGAATTGCCAGCTGGGAATGCCGACATCGATTAAAGTTTGCCAGCGAAAAGTGCTATAAACTGAGAATAAATCTGCCAGAGGACATTACTGGCTTCAGCCATGTGATGTTCAATACACACTCACTGCTTTTACCCTCTGCAAGTCAATAGCCCTGTCCTAGACTGGAGGGAGCACCCTCTCTCTTAGGGAGGACTGAGAGCACCCTTTCTCTTAGGGGGGTGAGGGAGCAGTTCAGTCGCCATGCCTCTAGCCTGCCTGGACTGGAGGGAGCACCCTTTCTCTTAGGGGTGAGGGAGGGAGCAGTTCAGTCGCCATGCCTCTAGCCTGCCTGGACTGGAGGGAGCACCCTTTCTCTTAGGGGTGAGGGAGGGAGCAGTTCTGTTTTTTAATTGGTTATTTATCAACATAACACCAATTTTGTGGTACGATATTCAGTTGACTATTTGGGTCTGTATTGGATCGATTTATTGATGTTAATCTAATTAATTTTGCTATAGTATTGGATTAGTCCACCTTCAAACCCAGATTTTACCTTTTATTGAACCCGGGTCTCCAAATGTGAAAGGCTCATGACTTGGCTGCTCCTCTTCCAAGCCCACTTACTTTCACACGTGTGTTTGGCTTATATTTGTGAGGTTGATCAACAACATGGTTGAACTTTTACAAAGAGGTATATTGTACTAGAGCGTCACGGGCTCCGAAGACTGTTGTATAGATTTTTTTGAACCCCCTCAAGTAAATCTGATCACATGTAACCCTCGTAAAAAAAATCATGATTCCCTTGCATAGGAAAGGCATTTGCAAACGTCGTTACTGCAGCTCTGTAATGACCTGTTGACCATACAAAGGGCTGCTTGGCAAGGCTGCCAGTGACTAACAGCCCTCCGGGGAGGTGAGGCAGTTCAGCTGGGAGAGAGAAACCAAAACATCCTCTCCGTGCTCGCCAGACGGGTCCTGTCAACAGGATGGATGCCACAGCAGATAAATCAGTTTAGCTGTCTGATCAAAGCGCCCCCTGATTTGATTGCAGTGAAGGGGGCGCAGGTGTCCCTGTAATACAGCTCCTGCCCCCACCCCAAATTCAATTTTTCCTGCCAACTCCGGGACCCTGGGTGCAGGCAAGGTCTAAACTCCACCGCAGTTCAATTTCTGAAATTGCAGTGCAAGAAACGATGGTGGCTTTCTGATCTAGGATGTTGAGAGTAGAGGGTGAGGGGGTTGAATGGTCATCCAATTTGTAACCGTTGTGAGGATTTGTCTGCAGCAGCTACTTCTATAGCTTACTCGGCAGGGGAGCAAGAACTTTCCTGCAATTCATTTCTTTCCATGTATTTGCTTCTACATGTGTGTACTTGTGGATGTATTTTGCATACGTCTTTTCAGTCTGTATATTTGTTTTATTTGTATGTGTGTTTGTGTGGTTTTGTGTGGAATCGGTTGTGCGTTGAGATTCTAGCTCAGAATTAAAAGAAGCTAAATGCCCTTATTTCCCATAAAGTCTCCAATTCTAAACAGTCGCCAATTACTGTATTTTTTATTATAATGATATTCCAATATGAGCGATGCCCATCCCAGAACGATTAGCAGCATCTCTTTGGCGATGAGAAACCACTAGGAAGTCTGTTCTCTTTCTGATTTTAACAAAACCATGTTAGAGGAATAAGAAATCTGTTCTACAGTTCTTCGGAGATTTTGACTGTGGCTCTGCAGAATCCCTTTTTTAAAAAAAATTCCATTCATAGCTTGTCTGATTTTTTTAGGATCAGATTGCTGGCTTGTCTGATTTCAGACCTTGTGTTGATTTTTCCAATTGTTGAGGCAGCTAAAATTGGTTCTCTAACTAGACCTGAGCTGTTTGTTGGATTATTGACTTCTTCCGGAGTCCCAAAGGGAGGAATCCAAAGGAACTGTGTGGGGCTTCCATAGAACATCAAGCTAGAGAAGATCTGATGTTTGGGGAAAAGTTCACAGAACCTACCAATCCAGTGCACTGGACTCTTCTAAAGCTGGACCTGCAAGAAGAGCAGCATCTAAAGACAGAAGTCTATAAGCCTAGGCAAATGAGGAATCCCCCTCCAGACATGACTGGAGAACATTGTCCGGTCTCCAACGAGCATTCCTTCTAAACCACCTCTTCCATGTATTTCATCAATCTAAAGCCATGGTGATGGGACTCCTGGGTCTGTCTCTTCTGTCGTCTTCTTTCTCTCCGTGTCTGTCCTGTGAGACAAGTCTCTTCAGAGGCTCTGGTGTCCTGTTTTGTTTTTCAGGGTCTAATGAGCACCCATGGATCCTGTAGTTAAAGGTTGTACAGTGGCGTTTTTTTTTTTGGCTGGGTTTTGTGATACTTGTTTGCTTAAGAAGCATTCTGGAATCTGAGACTACTTTTTTAGTAGTTGCAAGAGTTGAGAGAATGACAAATGAAGGGATTGGTTTGATCCTACACTGTCATGGACAAGCCACAAGCTGGATCTTTTTATGGATGTTTTACAGCACTGGGCAATCCTGGTGCCGTAAAATACCCTTTGAAAAAAATCCAGTCGTGGCTTGTCCAGACAGGGTTTAAATTGATTAAGTCAATCTAGATAGAATACTTTTTTGGGCGTCACATTCTTTTGTTCATCTTGGTTTGTGTGTTAATTTAGTTTTAAGTTATGGACTTCCTGAGAATTGATTTGTCGTTTTGAATTGAGTTGAATTCCGGCTTCCACCACCCAGCTGGCCAAAAAAAAAAACAATTGCATGTGTTTTTATTATTATTTTTGACTCAGTCCCGCTGGATGCGCGAGTGGAGACGTACGTGGTGCGCCCCGGAGAGTCCTTGGAACTACGCTGCAACATGCGGGACGACATGACCAGTGTGAACTGGACCAAGGACCGCGTGGCCCTGCTGGGAGGAGACCACGTCCACATCATGCCCGGCCAGCTGGAGATCCAGAGCACGGAGCTCGGCGACTCGGGGCTCTACTCCTGCGAAGGCATCGGACCCCTGGGCAGCGAGACCACTTACTTCTCTGTCAATGTCTCAGGTACGCTGGGGGGGGGCAACCCAACTTTATCATGGGATCAGCACAACCCCATTCATTCCTAAAGCCTGTTCCTCTCCCTTCTGGGACTCCTGGGTTCAGTTCTTTTTTTTTTTTTTTTGCATCTGTCACCCCCCCATGAAAACCTTCATTTCATGTACTGACATCTGGGTTCATTTGTAATGTATGTAAACTCTTTGACCTCCAACCTAATATGACTGCCGTCATGTGATCTTTATAGACTGATGGATACCAAACAAGCTATTTTCCACTTTTATTGACTGTAGATTTGTATTGTCCAAGAAACTAAGTAAACCTTTCTCAAACCATCTGCAGTCCAGATTTGTAGAGCTAGTACGAAGTCCAGGGTTCTGTTGACTTGACTTGTAAGGGGTTCTCTCTTGCTAGGACATCTGGGTTCACGCCCCTGCCCATGAAAGAGTCTCTGGTCTCTTCTCATCTCATCATTTGAATAAAATGCCAGTCATTTTCTCCAGGCATGTTTACATTAAACGGACAAACCTACAGACTTAAGATGTGGAGCGGCCTACAGAAAGTAGTACATGGGAGACAAGATATTTCATTGTCGTAACCCCTCCCTAATATTTGGGGCTATGCGACTCACTAGCTGTGTTTGGGGGGGCTCTGAACTTCAGCATTCTTGGTCTGCCCCGTCACAAGGGAGATATTCTGCTTGTCAGCCATCTCGTTCTCCACAGACATGTTCAGTCCTGCTTAATATCAGATCTCTTGCTGTGAAACCTGGGATACGCAGTCCTAGGGGACCTGGCTGGGAAGGCTGTTCAGCTGCTCTCTTTGACTGTTTGTAGTAATGTGTGAATCTACAAACAGCTTGCTGCAGTGTTTTAAGATGCTGGTTGTAATGTTCATATTTCCAAAGGCACGTAAACGTTGAGGAAAAAAATGTATATGTGCGATGGAGAATTTAAATTTAATCTTCACTGGGAATCGGTAGATCCTAGTGGATTTGATCTTTAGTGTGCTTGACAGTATTCCCAGCGTTCCCAGGCTTTTAAGAAAGGCAGGGAAGTGATCCGATTGGTTAAGGGGTTTCGTAGGTTTTGGATGTGTGTGTGTGTGTTTTCAAGCTTGCAGGTTGTCTCAATGAAAATTCAAGACCCCCTCGCCAAAATGTAATGCAGCTTTGCGTTGGTATTGAGTCATGTGTTTTATTGTGAATTGGACCAACCAAGGTACTCCTGCCTGCTTGGCTGAATGTTGAAGGCTGGATCTTTGTAAACCTGCTCGTGTGGTTCTGGTGAAAGTGAGCGTTTGATTGGTGGTCCGGCTCTGCTCCCTGAGGACGAGTCCCATGCTGAGCTGTGTGTGCCTGGTCCCTGCTGCTGGACGCTAACCCGCTCCTTCCTCTTCTCTTTCAGCTGACGCTCATCCTTCCTCGGAGGACGAGGAGGATGATGACTCTTCCTCGGAGGAGAAGGAAGGGTCCAGCAGCCAGAAGCAGATCCGTAAGTGCGCTTCAGATTTTAACCAGTGATGCCCAATTTCTCACCCACTGAATATAACAACAGCTACTTCTCTTACTGCATTGGAGACCCATGATTCGGGGGGGGGGGTTTACTGGCTGACCAAGAGTCAACTTGAAAATCCCTCCCATGCTGGGGTCACTAGTGTTTTTTTGTTTGTTTTTTTAAATCTCTCTCTCCATCTCCCTCTCCCTCTCTCTCTCCCTCCTCAGCGGTGCTCCCGTTCTGGGCTATGCCCGACAAGATGGAAAAGAAGCTCCACGCGGTGCCGGCTGCCAAGACGGTGAAGTTCCGATGCCCAGCGAAGGGGAGCCCAACCCCCAGCCTCCGCTGGTTGAAGAACGGCAAGGAGTTTAAACCTGACCACCGCATCGGAGGCTACAAGGTACGCCTCTCCCCCACTGCCTTGTGCGATCCAGGACATCGCCAAGGTTTTCAAAACCATTACGACTTCTCACAAGCTGCCTGATCACTGGTGTCCCACTGTCATGAAGTACGTGGTGACGATGCCGTTTTCTACATCGATGCAGATCGATCACACTTTCTTTCCTCTAGTCGGTTAGCTTAACACCGGCTGTGAGCTGCCGAGAGAGTAACAGGGCTGCTGCTAACATGGTCTGACCCAGAATTACTGAGAGGGAGAAGCGTGTCTCGAGCCAAATGTTTCTTAATGAGAAATGTTTGACACCTTTTGCAATGCTGGGACTTGAGAGGTGAAACCAAACGCCTCAAAGGACGGATTATTGTTGAACAATACAAGTGCCCTGGAGGAGAGATTTCTCTGCCGCCTTCCTGTTACACTGATACGTGGTTCTCGAATGCACAGCTCAGCCCACTGCTCGCATTGCAAGTTAAGGTCATGTTTACAGGCTGTATTCTCGCATTCTCCTCTAGCAAATATTTCAGCTGGATTCCGAGATATCTGGCCTAATACCTGCCTAAGGTTTCATCTTTATGACTTGTTTTCTTTTCTATGAGGTGCTACACCTATAAAGGGACCAGATAACAGGGGATTGCTGATGCAGACCTAAGGATGGTGGCCTCATAGAGGTATCAGAAGGAGTTAGAGCTGAATGAACCAAGAATGCTGCTCCAGCTAATAGGGGTGGTTTTAGGTTGGCTCACTTTCTACTTGAGGAGAAAAAAAGAAAAGAAACATGAGAATCTGTTTGTTTTATTTAGGGCTTCTTGATTATCAGTTTAACCCAGAAGTCCTCTTTTCCACCCTCCGCTCTATTGAGGCCACTTTGGGGTTTTTTAAAAAGTCACCAGGATGAGATGGGTGAAACAGAACATAATACACAGAAGCAAGAATAGTTAAGATATCTTCAGGATATCTTCAAGTCCCTGGTCCTGCTAGATCTCTGAGCGCTGTCTCTGTCTCCACAGGTGCGGGAGCACACCTGGAGCATCATCCTGGACTCGGTGGTGCCCTCAGACAAGGGCAACTACACCTGCCTGGTGGAGAACAAGTATGGGAGCATCAACCACACATACCAGCTCGACGTAGTGGGTGAGTGGCAAGCGGGGCGGGCGGGCGGGCGGGCGAGCGGGGTGGGAACGCACTGGGAATCGGGGGCAAAATGTAACGTCGTCCTGCCTCCTGCTGACGTCTTGTTGCTTCTGTTTTGATTTGTTGTGCAAGTGAAATCAAATCACCAACTGAAAATCTTGGAAGATTGTCGAAACAGGCAAACCTCGCAGATAAGTTTACAAAACTGAAAGCATGGACGAATGTGCTTTGCTTCCAACAATCCTGACAGTTCCTTGGAGCTTTTAGAGAATTTTCAAGCGCAGAGAAACCTGCTCATCCCGGGTGTGGATTCTGTATTTACGCTTGATATTATTTTTAAACTTTTTTAAAGATTTAAACCTGATCCAGATTACAGTATTTTAATAGAATTTCAAAAAGAATTACAAAACACAGAATCTGAAGAATACACATCTACACCCTGCCCTCCTGTCCTGAAGGAATGAGCCTTTTAAAATGTAATAGATTACCGTATCTTCAAATGCATTAGCTACAGTATATTCTTGATGAGGTCTTATTTATAGCTAATGTAAGCGTTTGAGTGCATCCAAGGTCTTGCTTGCTTTGTGTATTGATTTTTTCCGCGATGTCTTTCTCTGCTCCATGGACACAAAGCTAATATTTAATAGTTTTTCAGGTGTACACAAGTAGCAGCCAATATGTACATTAATAAGTCATGCGTACGACTTAATCTTAATGTAACCTGCAGAGACAGCTGGCAGTGTTGCAGTGGAGTCATGTGCATAAGGTTGCAGTTGCACTGGTAGTCTGATGTCATTTCTGACCGGGTATGATTCTGCACTTCAATCACAGCCCTTGCCCCTGGTCTGACCCGAAGGCGTAGTCTGGTTATGAACTTGTTTAAATCATTATGGATTTTTACCATGCTTTTTCTGAGGGATTGCTTCATTTAGTGGTCTAGTCTGTAATAAGAAACCATTTATTTCTTAAACGTGGCTTCTCCTAATCTGTAGACTCTTTGCAATTTCTGTTTTGTACTTTTTCATTTTGCAAACGTCTTGCTTCTATGTATAGTGCTTCATAACGCTATAGTTGGGTTCTAGTTCTGTGGTTCTAATGTAATTATGGGGCGAGTGGAACACCCATGCTTCCTTATAACTTCTGCAGTGTAAAGGGGGAGACTTGTCTCTGCAAAGTTCCTGTTTGCCAGAGCTGAACAAAACCATCCCTAACTTCAGCGAGACTTCTGAGGGAAAAGAAAAACCCTTTCAAAGAGACAGTCTGCTCCGTGAATGCCTTCAAAGAACAACAGCTTGGCTGGGAACTATTAATCAAGACCAATCTTCACCCTCCCCGCCCCTCAATGTAAATACGGGGAAAAAGAATGATTTTGAAGACTGGGTGGGGTCTCTAAGCCTTTGGATTATTTGGGAATCTGACAGGAAGCCCCCCCCCCCCCTTCTCATCAATTGCAGTTTATAATTTAATTCCGTGTGTGGGGGGGGGGGGAGACTTCAAGTCTTTACCCACGCTCCAGAGCAAAGGAGACCTTTTTTTTCTGTCATTGAGTCTGAAGGAGCTGTTAATGTATTTTCTTTCAAATTCTGTTTTTTTTTTTCGCTTTCACCTGTTTTTAATTGCTTTGCTGCTTCCAGTTTTATTTTGGTAGTGAATTCATTAAACAAGAGAAAAAGAATCCGTCAGGCAGGAAAAAGCCTCGTTCGCATGGAGCAAGGGAGGGCAAAAGAAACTTCTTTCAATGGGAAGTCCTGGTTTTTGGGAGAGGAATGATGACAAAAAATGTCCTAAACATTTTCTCATTTTTATTTTGTGTATAAAAAGAAATCTGATCTCCGCTTTTCTGTTTTTGGTGTCTTTGACCTTTCTTCTGGGCTGACAGTCTTTTTAACCCCTCAATCTGATTTCTCAAACCAGGAGAGGGAGGGAGAGCAGGACTAATTGCACAAGCTGTCAGACCAGGCTGAAAAACAGCCATTATCCTGAGTAATTGTAGCATTTTCTTGGCAAAGAGAAACGGCAGCGAGCACAGAGGTTTGGACAGGCCTCTCGTTTAGGAGCGCAGCTTGTGGGGGAATCGTTTGGGTTTGAGATCAGACTCTCCCCTGGATTGAGGTCAACATTGGGGAAGAAGGGCTACGGAAACAGTGAGGGTTAGAAGCATGTCCTGAACAACTTCTCGATTTTTAAGGTTCTCTGTTGCTGGGCGGATGTGTGAGTGGGGGGGGGGGTTGGGGGGGTCAAGTTTAACCCCCGGAAAAGAGCTGAAGGATTAAGTGACTGGGGTCACTTCAAGGGTAGGACGCTTCAAGGATGTAAATCAGTTTTAATATCTGTTTTGCTTTCTGAGCTGTAACATAATGTCCTGTTGGTTTTATTATACCAGTGAGACTTTACAGTGAGTTCCTACACAGCTACTGTAGTACAGCCAAGGTCTTTAACTTCATTCTCAAGAAGGGGTACCAAACCTCAAATTGAAAAAGCCCCACTCTAACTCGTGCCTGTCCTGTCTGTCTCTTGTGCTCCAGAGCGCTCTCCACACAGGCCCATTCTTCAGGCCGGCCTCCCCGCTAACAGGACCGCCGTGCTGGGCAGCGATGTGGAGTTCAACTGCAAGGTGTACAGCGACCCCCAGCCCCACATCCAGTGGCTGAAGCACATGCAGATCAACGGCAGTCGATTGGGGCCGGATGGGAATCCCTTTGTCCAGGTTCTCAAGGTATTGTCTTCAACAGCAAGCCCCCCCCCCCGCACCCCTGGGGGGGCCATTTCCAGCAGTGCAACCGATATGCATGCTACACATTGGGACACGAGTACTCTCACATGGCTGTGGATCGTGCACGTGGTAATTTTGCATGACACTTTGCAATCACTCTGGACATTTGTTTTACCTTTTTCATGGAAGCACTTTGTCCATGACTTACAGTAAAGCGCAGGCACTAGTTATGGCAACAACAATTGACTTGCAGTAAGACTCTGTGTGGGGATTGTATTGCCTACCCTCACTCAGACCCTTTACTTACTAAATAGTCTGGTATATCTGAATAGATCATTTAAAAATACGCTGAGGATTTTAATTAGCAAGACCTCTCGCATGTAGAACAGTCCCCGAAATGCTCTCCTTCTTCCAGGAAAGCAGCACAGCTGGGGACGGGGAGTTTGTTGTCGGATAACTTCACTCGTACTACTTGCTCACTAAATATCTTGCAATCCCTGAATAGAAAATCGTCTTAAAATATTCTAAGGATTTTAATAAGCCACCAGTCAAGTTCAGTGGTACCCCAAATATGATTCATGTAGATAAGTAAGGGTTCTGAGTGAGGAAAAACGGCCAATGCAATCCCCGCCCCTAGTCTTGATGCAGGTTTTTTGTGGCAGTACTGTACATACATGACACTACATACATGACACTGTACATACATGAATCCACATCGTCCTCAAAACAGCATGTGTTCTGCAGTAATGTGTTAATATTTCACCCTGTCTAGAAACCAACCTTCATGTATTGGGACAGATTGTGGACGGATGGGGTCTGTTGCCCCTTTTACCCCACTGTGACCTCTTGTCTGCTCTCCTAAATACCCTGGTATCCCCAACCTAGATAATTGCCCCATCTTCAGATAAATGCAAAAGATAACGAGCCAGACTGACTGACTGGGCTGTAAATGGGCACACTAGTTAAAACAACTGGCCTTCTCGCCCCCACGTCTTGACATCGCTTTCAAATTGTGATGTCACTAACTTCCCATTGGCTCCCTACAGTACCTAACTATCCAATTTCCTGAACCCTGAGAGCTAGCCGATTGGCTAGATTACTGTTGCTTCTTATTGGCTCGATGTAAGATAATGCTTTGTCAGGGTCTTGTCTGGTTGCTTGATAACCGTGGCCAGGCTGAGATGACGTGCTTTGAAGAGTGTTTTTTTTTTTTTTTTTCACCATTCTTTTTCACCATTGTCTCACTGGTTTTGTTTCCAGCACTCTGGGATTAATAGCTCGGACGCTGAAGTTCTCACCCTGTACAATGTCACCGAGGAGGAGAGTGGAGAGTATATTTGTAAAGTGTCCAATTATATAGGAGAAGCCAACCAGTCTGCGTGGCTAACGGTCACCAGGCCCGAGGCAAGAGGTAACGTCCAGAGACACCTGCTCCACTCGACCTACTGCTGACCGAACGATCAAAGAAACGACCAGCTGTTTCTCTCTCCTCCCTCCTGCGTTTTTGTGTTTCTTCCCGGTGTTTGACACCCATGGAAAATCCTCACCTTGCTGCCCCCCCCAATGTGCTTTTGAGTCTTCCCTTTTCTTAAGCATTGGAGAGGGGATCCTCTGACCCATCGCTTAATCTCATTCCAGATAACCTTTCCTTCTATTTGTTTACTCCCATCACATATCATATTCACACCCCCTTACTTTCCTCTAAGCCAGATGAACAAAACCCCTCGCCCCCTGTTTTATAGAACACCCCCATAACAATCTTTCTGCTGCTTAATCTGCTCCTGGACTTGTTAACAGCCAAGTCTCTAGATCCTTTTAATTTAAGAGATTCAGATAGCCAGGGATGAAACTATTTTCAATTGAAAGAAGTGTGTGCGATTAGCCTGTTTCTGGCATCTGATTTTTATATTAGTGGCATGGCCTTGACAAGGGTCACATCTAGTTCAGTAACCCAAGCAGATCTCAAACGGCAGCGCCTGGGGAAATGAGTTTTCACCGTTCAGAGCGAGACACCAAAATAGAAGTAGGTTGGTTAAACCTGTCAGTCAAGTGCTGATGAATTGAGGGAAACTTCAACCAAGTTTTGCTATTGTGGCTTTGAACCGTTTCAGTCTAGAACAATGAGAGATCAGTTCGAGAGTTCTTCTCCCAGCTAGTCTTCCCAAGAGTTCTGAATGGAACCGTGGTTTTCCATTGGCTGAGCTGGGCTCCAGATCCTTGGTGCTCCTCAGACTCATGAGCGATGGATTAGTAAAGGTATTGAATAGATGATGCACCTAGTAAAAGTATTGAATAGATGATGCGCCTTTTAAAGGACTCTCTTCCATCTGGATAATCCACTGTATACATGCGAAGTAATGTTGAAACGTCAAGGATTGCTAGCAAAATGGGCTAACACCACCTTGGACCCTTCAGTGGCTCCCAGCTTCTCTGTGCTGTGAGGCTTAGAAGGGGACTTACACCTGTCTTCTTCAACTTTCCCTTAACTCTCTGCCCCCTTCCCAAGAGCTAAATCTCAAAAACCACACGGGGGTCGGCATTCTGTGATCGGATTTTCCATGTCTCCCATCTCCTGCATGTCGAGATGGAGAAGTGGGGCAGACGCTCCCAAAATGGTGACGGGGTCAGAATAGGGGAAGCTGTCAATTTTTAACCAAAACCTAGACTAACAAGGGTGTCCTGAGGCTGAGGTGGGGGTGCGCGCCAGGGAGGAAGTGCCTCCCTTCAGAAACCCCCCCTCCTCCCTTTTCTCGCTCCCGGTCTCAACGACGTTTTCGCTTTTTGTCGGTTTGCTTCCATTTTCTCTTCTAGACGGCCGGGGTTAACACGACGGACAAGGAAATGGAAGTCCTCCACTTGAGGAATGTCTCTTTTGAGGATGCTGGGGAGTATACATGCTTGGCAGGGAATTCTATTGGGCTCTCTCATCACTCTGCATGGTTGACGGTTCTTCAAGGTATAAATGGCTTTCTCTTTCCCTCTCCCTGTCCTTTTTGTTTTGGTTTCTTTCTGTTTTTCCTTTCTGCAGAAGTACGGGTTACGCATTGGAAACACACAACATGCAGTGGTCTGAGGAGTGCGTGGCTTGTGGTGAATTCATGATCAGATTTATCCAAATTTTAATTGAATTATCCAACTCGACAGGGATGGAGTGGAAAATCTAATATAGTGGTGCTTAGGTTTGCCCTTTTTAGGTACCCTCCAAGTTGCTGTACAGCAATTCAAAAATACACACGAGAAAATATGGAAATCTGAGGGATCAAGTTGTCTTTTTAGATACAAATGTATGAAAACCATATAGAATTCTGTAAACGAGCGCACGATAATGGCGGCAGTATTGAGGAGTTTCACATCAGTCTTATAACCTAGGGAAGTTTTGTTAACTTTACAAAAGTTTTTCCAAACTACCAATAAATATAATTCAAAGACTCAAGCATTCAAATTTTGCAACACCTTTTGAAAAACTTTTAAATTGGTATTTCATCTTAAAGGATTTATCCTACATAAACCATCCTATAACTGCATCGTTGATTTGAAAACAAAGACTAATTTGATAAGGGCGGTAGTGCAGCGTTCATTATGCGTCAGTCTTTGAAACGGACGCCACTTCGAAGCCACGCCTCTTGTTTCTCAATGCGTAACGATGGCAGGTCAGCTGACTGGCTCCGACCAGCCCCGCACTCTTCTGCAGCTCTCGTGGGTCCCCAAGCTTGAGTGCTCCCTCCTGGGGAGGATTGAACCCTGAAGCCCATCCGGCTCTGAACTAGATGGCAAGGGAAACCATGAGCCGAGCACATCTTTTTATTTTTTGTTTTTTTTTAGAAAGAAAATGTCCCTGATCTCATCTGTCTGTTGGCATAGAGTAGTAAAGAGGTGTAACAGCCCAATCCTGCTGCAGCTGGGGTCTAGTGTTAAGAACATTTTACAGTAGCACAGAATCGCTGGGGATTTCTTGCCCAGTGCTGCAGAATGCTAAAAAAATTCTAGCTCTGGTCTATCGGGGATCAAATCTGTTTCTTAGAAGCTGAGTTATACTAACTATTGAAGTAGAGTACAGCCACGCTTCAGCTATACAGAGTAATCCTATCACCAGCTCTATTGCAATGCAAGCTAAAACCTTCATTGAAATATGCAGAAGGTTTTATTACTTTTTTATATTTAATTGCAGTAAAATGTATACCAATTAGTAACTTTTATAGTAGACAATTTTATTTTATTTGAGCTTAGACAGAAATCAAAGGTAAATGCTAATGAGATCTGGTGACCTTTTTCATTTAAAAAAAAAAAAAAAATTTTCTTTTTCGAAATGAAGTATTCAAATTTGTTTGGGTGGGATACTTGACAAGAAGCCCTCAAGAGCGCCCCCTCTCTGCCTCCCCCTCTCCTGGCATCTCGTCTCCGGAGCATGCCCAGTTGAAGCCGCTTCACTTCCTGTCGAAGGGGCTGTTCAGCTGCTCTTGGGGGCGTGGCTCTGATAATTGCAGGTCTTGTGGGAAGTTTCCGTCTGGTTCTGAGGAACAGCTTCCTCAATTATCAGCCCCTTGTCATTAAACCCTCCAGACACAAGGGGGGGGGGGCTGTCTTAAGTTTTCCCTGGTTGTTGGGTGTTAGCCAGGGTGCAAATTCTATGCTGGTTTTTTTTTTCTGCAATTATGGGAGGATAGGATTTGAGAGTGACTGATTCTACCCCTTGGAGATTTTTCCAGTTGGTTTCTGTGGTAATAAAGTTGAACACATTCTCATTTATAACTTGTTTTTAATATCCTATAATGTGTTTGTCCTCTATGTCAATATTTATTTCTGCTGCAATCATTATGACATTTCTCAATGCTCCTGATTTTGAAAGGTGGTCCAGGCAAACTGGTCTTAATTTTGTGAATGCTGGATTCAATTCCATTCTTGGAAGAGTAGAGACAAGGGACACAATATTAGCTAGGTAACAAAATAGTGTCTGTGCAAAATGTTTTTGTAGAGTTTTGCTGAATCGATGTCCCTTTGTGCAATTGACTCGTGGCAACCAAACAACTTCTTATGCCCCCGAGTGTGCTGGAACGGTTTGAGATATTGGCTTACTTGGTATGCAGCTGTGTTCTATGATTCTCCTAGGTCAAGAAAATATAATAAATCCCTTTTGTCAATGATTTTGGTAAGCCATTTCAAAGCCTCCCGTCTCACACTATTTGAGGTAGTTTTTGTATTTTGCAAGGTTATATAAAGGCTCCATGCTCAATATGTTGGTGGCATTGACCTCTGCACCATATGCTACAGTATAGATGGCAGGGGTTTCTTGGGTAAAGAGATGCCTGTTTTGGGGTATGTCTTTCTATGATACTCTCACCTGTTAGAGGTGTTTTGGTACAATCTTCTATTCTGCGCTCTTTATTTTTAGCCACATGAAAAAACAAGAACGCCTTTTAGAACGTCAAGCAGCAACAAATCATATACTGAAGCCGTGACGGGACTGCATCAATCATTCAGTGTGTTAAATTACCACACACTGCCACACCACCAATGCAAGATCTTGTCAATTTATTAATGAAACCTGAGGTGCCTACTCCATCCTGTATATGCGTCTGCAGCTCCCTGCTCACGCCACTCTCCTTCTCAACACGCAGCGGGTCCCTGTGATTTAAAGCAGGTTTAAAACTGAGCTGGGACTGTGCAGATACTTGGATATTCAGAGTACTGGTCTCTAGCTAATATGTTGCAAGCAGGTTATTCAAACGTGTTCAAAACCTTCCCTCGATTTGCCCTCCTGTACACAACTGAGTACCAATCGAGAACAATCCGATGGTGTGGTTTTAATACAGAAACCGTCGTGATCCGCAAAACATACCCGAGCTCAGCCCTACCTGCCCGTGTTCAGGGCGTCTAGAAAACCAGGCTGCCCTGTCTGATAGCGCCTTGCCTCTCGTTCCAACAGCATTTCCAATGCAAGGCAGACGGAGATTCTCGACCCCTGGGGTATAAAACGTGACAAATGATTGCAGCAGAAAAGTCCTTTTTTCTAGGGAGCGACTGGAAACGCACAGAGGGGTTTAAAATGGGTAAGAAATGGAGTCCGTGTCACACGAACGATATTTTGAGATCCGTGTGTGTTTTTTTCTTTTAATCCGGTTTTAATTTACTGTGTAACATGGATATTGCATTGGAGTAGCCTCATTTTTTTTAATTTACGGGGGGGGGGGCGTTAATTTTAGAAATGCAGGTGCTGCATCCAATAGAGTTGTTCCTAACGAGAGCCCAAACCATCAGAAACCAAACTGGATGTTTTACTGGGAAGAATTTTTGCAAGCGGTAGATATGTGTGTGTGGGTGTGGGTGGTGTGTGTGGGGGGGTGGGGGTGGGGGTGGGGGTGTGGTGTGTGTGTGTGGGGGGGGTGTGTGGGGGTGGGGGGGTGGGTGGGGGTGGGGGGGGTCTTGTAAACCACATGAAACTATTTCATTTTTATTCATATACATTTTTATTTATAGTGCTGCCAACCAGCATATGTTCAAAGTACAAACATTTTAGAGTGTCTTGCCTGCTGAGTATCCCTGCTTTCTTGCAAGACTCTCCTCAGAGTGCTGTCGGTGCAGTTTTGTGTCTTGTTCCTGCACGGTGGATTTACTTACCGTGTGTTGATGTAAAGATTCGGGGCCCTGCCGCACAGGACGGGAATCTTTAGCAGGATAAATGATCTTCACCAGCTGTGAAGAGAGTCTCAAACGAATCGGTCACACAAAGACTTGAGGATTGTGAGAAACCAGGTGAAACCGGCATATAGCAGGACTTTACAGAAGCTTTCATCAGACAACATGTTCAAATATCTTTCCCTGTCTGGCTCATGTACTATATTATTATTATTAATCAGAATTCCACTTTCTTGGAAAGAGATCTGCATTTTACACAGCAGAACTTCAGCTTGCTCTTGTATGGAGTCGAAGTTTACACAACGTTATTTAATTCTTTTTTTTTTACTTCAAATATTGGCATTATTAAACAACACTCTGGTGGACAAACAGTGCGTCACAGAGCGTCTGTCACGGGTTTTTCTCCTTTGTACACAATGTACCCTCCAGGTTTGATAGCATTCTGCGAATTATGAGTTGTATATATTTAGCAAGCAGTGTTTTGTACTTACTGTCAAGGGCTACCCAGGCAGCGTCCTGTAAGATAAGCAGAGGTGCAGAGCTGTGAGGGAGGCTGTCGTGTGGCCTGGCTTTCTCTTGACTCTACCTCTTACATTCACAAGATTTCACCTTTTTAGAGCCTCTGGGTTAAGAAAATAGCTAGTTGCCCAACAGGGCATTTAAAAAGCACTGAATACCTAATCTCAGCCAAAACCATTTTTAAATCTGTAGAGTAAAACGCTGTTCACACTAACGTTTGTTCGCTGCGTGAATCTCAGTGAACAAACGCTGGTGTGTGATTTAGCCCTTAGCACAAGCATGCAGTTCAGATGTTTTATTTGCGATTGGTTGTGTTGCTAGTAGATCTTGAAAAACCCAAATGAGAATTCCTCTTGAAGGAGGAACTGGGGGGTGTTTTTTCATGCTGAAAGCTTCTGTGAATGTCAAGCTGGAGTAGAATAGCAGGCGCTGGTACAGATGTGGGTTGGCAGCACATCTGCCGTGGTTGTGGTTTGAAAATTAAACTTTTTTTTTTTTAATTGCATTAATATTGGTGTTTATTTAGTTTTTTTTACCCACAACTCGAGTCACTGTGTGTAGAAATACTAAAGAAACCTAAAACTCATTGACAAACGTTTCGACTAGAATTATCTTTTCAATGTTCTTCAGCAAAGTCTAAATGTTAGTTAAGTATTTCCAAATTTAGCATTAAGTGTTTTTAATAGCTGTGGATGATAGAAGCAGTTTATATATTAAATATTTTACTGGGTAGCATTTCAACTACAAATGGTGGTGGTGTGCAAAAAAAGGATATTGGTTTAAACACCTACCAGAATAAATTGATTCTCGTTGGGTTAGCTGTGCAGGAATATGACATAGTAGAGAATATCTGGGACCGCAAGCTCTCTTTGGGGGTAGGGGTGGGCTGTGTGATGGTATTGAATCGCTAACGTCTCTCCCACCCCCCTGCTCAGCGGACCCTCCCCCCCAGCCCGTCTCAAACCAGCTCTATCTTGAGGTGCTCATCTACTGCACCGGAGCCTTCCTCATCTGCTGCATGGTGATCATCGCCATCATCTTCAAAATTAAGAGCAGCGCCAAGAAGAGTGACTTCAACAGCCAGCTGGCCGTGCACAAGCTAGCCAAGAGCATTCCGCTGCGCAGACAGGTAACAGAAAGTAGATAGGGGTTTGAAACACATGTCCACTCCTCCCTTCTCTCTCTACCCCTCTCCCCTTCTCCCTCGCTCACAGGCCGGTAACAAACTAGATTAGATGGTTTGAAACCAATAACTTTTCCTCCTCTTTGCCTTCATGTCCTTTACCTCTCCTCCAACCTCCATCGCACCCACTTGCCTCCAAATTAACCACATTGTCTGGCATGAAGGTGTGGAAAGTGGCTCGGCTGGTAAAATCGCTGCATTGTGCAGTGAAGGGTGGGTCATGCAATCATTCTCTGCAGAGATGGGGAATTTGCTGTGAGTAGTGACTGCTCCCTAGACTGACGGGATATAAATCCATGTCCTTGTATTATAGCATAGTCCAGGGTTCGTCTCATCTCTGGAACAGTAGTATATGTGTTTAGAGTCTGCAAGTGTTGGAGCTGTGCTGCTGTGTCCTCAGTCTTCCAGTGCAGTGGTGTAGGTTTGGATTGCATTGAGCTCCTCTGGTAATAGTCCTGCATCCTGGCAGTAAAGCATGCTTTCCCTTTTGGCAGTGAGGCATAGGACTTGATCTGCAACTTTGAGGAGCTCAAAGAGACAAGTTGAAAACTAAATCTGAAAATCCGAACCCCCTAACGTGTATGTTTTGAATCGATCTCATTTCTTTACTGTTCTCTCTCTCTCTAACCCTGCCTCTCGCTCTCCCCTCCAGGTGTCTGTTGGCTCCAGCTCCTCAATGCACTCTGGGGTGATGCTGGTGCGCCCCTCTCGCCTGTCCTCCAGCGGGACCCCCATGCTCCCCGGGGTGTCCGAGTACGAGCTGCCGGAAGACCCCCGCTGGGAGTGTAGCAGGGACAGGTAACTATGGCGACGCCCACAGTAAACCGTTCCTCCCCTGATGCCTGCATCGTTTATGACCTCCCGTCTTGAGTGTGTCTTGTTTGTTGGTGTATCTGCTGCTGATCTCAGAAGGCTTCCACTCCAGCGCTCAGGTCCTGACGTTGGTTACCAGTGAGCTACTGAATCGATTTTTAAAGTTGCCAAAATAACTTAAGGTCCTTCATGGATTAGGTCCAACCTAACTGTTCTGGTTGACATCAGGCAGGATGAAACAGTGGATTCTTTTGACGTATAAATTGAAAACGTTCTTTGTTTGAATGTGCTTTTATATAATGGGTTCTAGCTGGAGTGTATTGTTTTTAACTTTGTAAAGTGCTCTGGGATGCCATGGTGTGAAAGGCGCTATATAAATTTGTTTACGTTGTATAAACTCTTAATTGTAAACCTAAAGACTTGTTTGTACCGTGATGTAAGGATTTAACATCATCTGGCTGACTAAAATGCCTCTCTGGCACCCCCACAGGCTGGTGCTGGGAAAGCCGCTGGGCGAGGGCTGTTTCGGTCAGGTGGTGATGGGAGAGGTCTTGGGATTGGACAAGGAGAAACCCAACCGGGTCACCAAGGTGGCTGTCAAGATGCTGAAATGTGAGTGACCAGAGCTTTGACTGATGGAGCCAGGCAACTGTTAACTTCTATTTATATAACCATAAAGACAATACAATAAACATCTTCTAATCCCCCACTGGAGATGCATGTGCAAGGCTGCTATGGAGGTCTCGCACTGTTCATGTCGCTAATGCGTATAAGAAATGGAGAAATAACCTTGTATAGTTATCTCTGCTCCACATGTGTGTCTCGCGTAGAAACGTGTTGGGGAGCAGTGAAATGTTCAAACTGTGAAGCAGGCAGTGTGCAGCTTGGGGTTCGTGGTGTGGAGACGCTAACCCCGCCTGGCGCTCCCCTGTTTGTCTTGTGGTTTGCAGCGGACGCCACGGAGAAGGACCTGTCTGACCTGATATCGGAGATGGAGATGATGAAGATGATTGGGAAGCACAAGAACATCATCAACTTGCTGGGTGCCTGCACTCGGGACGGTGAGGGGCTTGGGAGGGGGACGGGCTGGGGTGGGGCTGGGAATTGGGCTGGGAGCCCCCATGGTGAAGGTTCTACACATACGGTCAGCTGCTGAACACCGGGTGCCCTTGACAACGGGTCTGTAGAGAGGGCTTCCCTGGCTGTATTTTTGTTTAAGCACAGTAAACTGTAGATTATAATGGACTTTCCCCATGCTGACACAGGAACGTGACTCCACTGAGGCGGTGGGAATTGACTCTTGCCTGTGAAATTCAAGAAGGTCTCAATGTAAAGAGACTTGCTCAGCGGTTATGAGCACTGCCTGCACCGTGATCTTTAATGCTGCATCTCTCTCGTTGCCTCTCCCAGGCCCCCTGTATGTGATTGTAGAGTACGCTGAAAAGGGAAATCTGCGGGAGTTTCTGCGCGCACGGCGCCCCCCGGGGATGGAGTACTGCTATAACCCCGACCAGGTCTCTGAAGAGTACATGTCTATCAAGAACCTGGTCTCTTGTGCGTATCAGGTGGCCCGCGGCATGCAGTATCTGGCTTCCAAGAAGGTAAGGGCAGACCTTGCCTGTGCCTGCTGTCACAATTCTGATGTAGCTGAAGAGGAACGCGCCTGTTTGTCAGGCAGGATTTGGGGTGACACTTGCCATCGTTCAGCGCCAGTTGTTCGATTGTGAGGGCATGTGTGTATGAGGGGGGTTGGGCCATCTGTGTGTGTGTTATTTGCATAGATCTGGAAGTTACTCGCTTTGGGGATGAAACTTGGTGTGAACGTTATTTAATAGAGTGGGGTATACAGAGGCGTCTGTACGTCACATTTTTGAACGGGTTTCTCTCACACACAAGAAGTTACTCCTGCATACTGTAAGTCAGTTTGAATTTCCTTTTCAGAATCTGGTTCTGATTTTGTATATGGGGAGTGGGAGGGGATGTAAGCGTGGATGATGGTCGTCATTTCCAGAACATGACTCCAGCTTTCCTTTGGCGTCTCTGACTTTCTCCCTCCCTCCAGTGTATCCACAGGGACCTGGCTGCCCGCAATGTGCTCGTCACCGAGGAGAACGTCATGAAGATAGCGGACTTCGGTCTGGCAAGAGACATCCACCACATTGATTACTACAAGAAGACCACCAACGTGAGTCACCGGCCCCCAGACAATGATTAAAAACAGCTTTAAACTTTAAACAGCAGAGAAATATTCTAGTAACGCAGCCCTCTTTCATACATTCGGTACTATAGTAGCTGAGTAATTGAGTTTAGAACAGGAATCACTTTTTTTACACAGTTAGAAATGCATGGAGTAGCCGACCAGGTGAAGAAGTAGGATCTAAAACACATTTTAAAGACGACTACATTCTGTGATTTTAAATTCCCCGTCCCCAGTAGGGGGCAGTGGTGCGCTAACAAGGGGCGAGAGTTGATGAGCCTTTTCCCGTTCCCAAATGTGTCTTATGTACTCCAATCAAGCCGGCTTGGAAAAAAATCTCCATGGACAAATAGAGAATTAGTATACAGTGCTATGTAAATAGTTTCACACTGACAGTAAAACAGAATACAGAAGTTCCATTGAAAAACGAATGCAGCTGCCACAATTGTGTTTCTGGCTTGTTTCAGGGCCGGTTGCCTGTTAAGTGGATGGCTCCAGAGGCCTTGTTTGACCGGATATACACACACCAGAGCGATGTGTAAGTACTGTGTGTCGTTTACAAAGCAAACTGCAGTAGCAATATGCTGACACATGTTAGAACACAGCAATACATCTCAAGTATGGTTTGGTGCCCGTGTATTTTTCTCTAGTTCAAGAGGGGTATAAAATGGCCTCAGTTTGTTTTTATAAAAGCTTCAGAAATGGCTATAGCATCAAACAAGTAATTGCAGGATGTTTTTGAGTTATACCTGTAGTTCGTGTGCTAGGACTTGCTTGGGCATTCCTCTGGTGACTCTCTCCTCTCTCTCTCTCTCGCTCTCCTCTCCCAGCTGGTCGTTCGGGGTCCTGCTGTGGGAGATCTTCACCCTGGGGGGCTCCCCGTACCCCGGGGTCCCGGTCGAGGAGCTCTTCAAGCTGCTCAAGGAGGGTCACCGCATGGACAAGCCCACCACCTGCACCCATGAGCTGTGAGAACCTCTCAGTCTTTCACATGCACTCCCCGGGGCTCTCAGAAGCATTCACCTCCCAGTGCTGGAATAACAGTGCTGTGGAACATACCACTGATTCACAGCCTGCTCCAGCACGACTGCTGAAGCCATTTCTTGGCACGGTTCTTTTGTATGTGCTTCAGACAGCGATGCCATTCCCCAGTGACAGGAGTACCTATGACTTGTATAAGACTATTTCCAGCAAGCATAAGTTTGGTTTTTAAGAGTAACGGGGGGGGGGTTTGGAGGGGTCAGATAAGATGAGTGATATACGGGGATGAGAACTGGCATGCTGGGGATGCAGGACGGTGTCTGTCTCTGTCCACACTGTTGATATAGTTTAGAGTTTGACGGGATGCATGTTGCATGTTTTTAGTCGTTCTGAAACGGGACTGGGTGCCAGGCCCTGCTGACCTCCTTCCCCTCCCCACCTCAGGTACATGATGATGCGGGACTGCTGGCACGCTGTCCCTTCACAGAGACCCACCTTCAAGCAGCTGCTTGAAGATCTGGACCGCATCCTCATCATGGCCTCCAATCAGGTGAGATCTTGTCCAGAACCCAGCTGCCTACTTGCATTGGTTAAGAGCGTGTTGCTGGATTGATTTAGGTTGCTGTAATAACTTTTTCCTAGATTAGGTCTGTTGTATCTCCAAGAACTACTAGCTCTGTATGTGCGTGCCTGTTCCTTGAGATCAGAAAACGCTGTGGTTTTATTTTTTTTTAGTTCCAAAAAAAAAAAAAAGTCATCTTAAATTATCTGGCGCCGAAGCGTTTTCCTGTTGTGCTCCTCGTTAGTGGAACGCTGTTCCGGTCGACATCGGGCAGGTTGAGACACTGGATTCTGTTAAGTCTAAACTGAAAACATACTTTGAATGTGCTTTCTATATAATTGGCTGTAGCTTGAGCGTATTGTACACCCAAGTTCTCTTGTTTTGTTTTTAACTTTGTACAGTGCCCTGGGATGCCATGGTGTGACGGGAGCTATAGAGAAATACATTTGTGTTTATTATGCAGTGCATTGTGGGATTGCAGTCCTGGGAGATGTAGACACTGGTAGATAATTCGCAGAGTGATTTGCTCTTAAAGCAGGGCTAAGGAAATCACTTGAGAGCTGTATTAACTTTTAGTAAATCCTGCTTTTGATTTTGGTTTGAAATGTTCTGATTTGGAGCTGCTGAAATTAGATCTAACAGTGTGTTTGGTCCCTCCTCAGGAGTACCTGGATCTAACTGCACCCCCGGACCAGTACTCCCCCAGCTTCCCAGACACTCGTTGCTCCACCTGCTCCTCTGGGGAAGACTCTGTCTTCTCTCACGACCCCCACGTGGAGGACCCCTGCCTGCCCAGGTTACCCCCACAGCACAACGGGGTGGGCTTCAAGAAGCGCTGAGCCGCCCCTGTCCACAGCGTCCGTCACACAGCCAGTCTGGGATCTGTTTTACATGAACACAAGAAATGAAATGTTTTGTACGCTTTGAGTAACGGATCACTAAATTACGTTCTGGGATGAAGAAGCAGTGTTTTTTTTTTTTTTTTTTTGCTTATGGGACAAGTTCAGAAGGATGCTTTTTGGACCCTTCACAAAGCTCCCGAACTGAGGCATGCACTCCTGCGTTCGTACGGGGCAGTGTTGAAAATGGACCGCAAAAAACCCGGAATTGTGGGTCAGCGGAAGAGATGTGCCTGTGTCAATATTTCTCTTTTTAAAACTGAATTTTTTGTTTTGCTTGCTTCGTTTCCCTGTTCTCATGTTTTGTTTTATTGTTTCTATATATAATTTTTTTTTTTTATAAAAGCGTAGAGCATTGCACAGACTAACAACCCCCCCCCCGGTGCTTACGCCTTTGTAAATACAGTTAGAAAATGTATAAATATGAATATATATTTACACTGTACTCCAATTTTTTGTTTCTTTGTAAAAGGCAACAGATTTCTCTTCTTTTTCATATTTTCTTTAAAACAAATTGCCAGTGGATTAGCGGGTGCTGAAAATGTACTGCTCCTATTGATAATGAACTGGCCAGTAGTTTCCAGTAGGTTTGCCTTGTCTTGACTCGCCCTGCTATTTCCAGTACAGCTGTTGCTCTCGTTTCTTCTGCAGTCCTTTTGTGTTTTTCACGTTCAAAGTCGTTTGCAAGCTGCACTTGTGCGTTTCACTCCAGTGTCAGCCCAAGGTGTCCCTGTGCGCTCCGCGTTATCTGAAAGAAAAGCCACCTTGTTCACACTCCAGTTTGTTTACATCCCCCACGTCGAATCACCTTTTAAGATAATGGCCACCTCCTAGGTAAAAAGGAGTCAGATATACAATGGCAGAGGTCTATTGTATAAAACATCTTCAAGCTGTTATCTTCCGATGGCAACATCAAAATTTAAGCCTGATTTTCATTACCTAATCATGACTCCTCTGCTCTTCAGACAATAGCACTGGCAATGTATATTAGTTTGACTGCATTTTTGATGCTAGCACAGGTGTATATGGTATTTGTGTAAGGTGTAGTTAGCAGCACGAAACACAGTAAAGGACCTAGTTCTCTT
The DNA here is from genome assembly GCF_017654505.1 of Polyodon spathula. Lineage (NCBI taxonomy): Eukaryota > Metazoa > Chordata > Actinopteri > Acipenseriformes > Polyodontidae > Polyodon > Polyodon spathula. The sequence goes on along the minus strand of NC_054564.1, from coordinate 7,498,458 downwards.
GTTAAAGCTAAAGTCGCCGCTTTCAAACTAAAATAAACCTGTAATTGTAGATGGATAATATCTGGGATGCCACTGCACTTGTGGGACAGATTGTAAAAGATTTTGAATGAACATGTATTTTAAGATGAGAGGACTGTCGGTACCATACCGTCTTCAAACAACTATGGCAGTAGACAAGTTAACTTCTGCATTTCTGCAAATATTCCCGATGGTGAAAATAAAGTGAAACAATTTCCAATGTAAAATATTTTGTTTTTGGCTCGCTCTCTCTCTCATAGGTAAAGTCCATCTCTACCGGTCTTTCTGCACTGGAACAAACCCTTTAAATGAATTGGAACAAGGTTACTGGCGTTTGCTGTTCTTGTTGGGGAGAGAAATGAAGTACAAGGTTTTAAACGCTTCTAGAAACTTGCAGCTGCTTCAATCTCCGGGCTGTTTATCGCAGGTTACAGGGGGGTCCTGTTAAATATGATAATGTGCTTCCGACATGGGAAGAAATATCTGAAAGCACGGCTGAGTGGTAAACAGGTAATTTACGGCTGGCGGAATGGCTGTGTGATTGCAGTGGATCATCGATCTGCCCCGGGCTTGCAGACTGCCAGGGACGTTAGGAGGAGATGCATTACCAGAGCTGCACCGAGGACAAACAACATGACAGCGGCTGTTCCTGCAGATATAAAACTCCTCCAGCAACAAGAAGTGCAGGGCTTGGACAGAGTGTTAGGAATGCAGACGACAGTGTCGATTACATGCCTGCAAGGGGATTTGTTTTGTTCTGAAGGATACTGGATCATTCTTGCAATAATTGCTACTGCTAATTCAATCCAGGGGGGGGGCGAGGCGGGGGTGGCATGGTGACGGGAGTTACATAATCAGGTTACTTTTAAAAACCTTTTTCAAGTGTAATATTGACAAGTAATCTGATTACTTTTTATTACTTCAGTTGGCAGTTGTCAATAGCTTTTCCTTAAGTATCTCCTTTTTTTTTTTTTTTTTTTTTTTTTCTTCTAACTTTATTAGCATTAAAATGAAGGCCCTGGTTCGTAAAACCCAAATGCTCAACGAGTGTTACTGTTCTCTGCTGTCTGTCAGTGCTCCGTTCAGATGCATTTGGTTTTTATTAGATGAGAGTCGCTGTTATTTACTTCATGCTAATACTGCAAATCGCTTATTTTTAAAAGAAAACGTGAGCTCGGAACGATAAACCATTTGTGTAGGCTATAAAAAAAATTGTAGACCACAATATATGAAGTTTTATAAATAAGTTTGACACTAGCTGGCATGTGAGGGATCTACAAATAAAATTTAGTTTCATGTTTAGCTATTAATCACCATATTAATTACCTTAAAATTAGACTCCTATATAAATAATGAAATATTATACCAAAGTGCTATTTCAAGTAAAACTTGAAATAAACGATTCTACGTTGTGTTTTTATCAGTGCTTGTATTTCTCTAGTCTGCACAAAACACTCTTCTCTGAGAGGAAAAAAAACTCAGTACTTTAAAAGATAATCCAGTCTTGAAGTAAGATACTAGAATGGCGGGATGCTTAGGAGTTATATGTACATTTTAATATTCAAACGACCAAAAAGGAAGACGGCATCTGAGAAACGTTGAAACGTGCGCGAAACAAAGGCCATCAAAAACATTAGGAGACCTTCAAGCCTGTCAATACTCACTTCAAAGCAGTGGTTAGGGTTGACCGATCTTGTGGCTACGCTGTCTGCGGAAGATTCACTGGACTTTCCCAAATCTTCTTGAGAAACTTTGCAGCCTGACTAAGGTCCCCTCCCACTCAACGCGTGTATTTTATTATTCAATGGAACGTCGTCATTGAGAGTGGAATTGAAGACTGGACTGTAGAGCTCAAGTCAGGGTATTGGGTAAAGCAGTGCTGATGTCATTTCATGAAATGCGACTGTCAGTTGTCGGGAATGTCTCTGCTGTGGCCCCCCCTGACACCCTCTCCTGGCCCTGCCCCACGGAACCCTGTTGCACAGGCTTGCTGACTGATCGGTTTCTAGATGGTGGGCTGTGTGTTTTTACAGGGCGGTACGGCGCTCTAGCACAACCAGGCCTGTTCCCCTGCTCAGGATCAGCTTTCACCTTCAAACACAGACTCCCTTTCACAGGCTCCACAGAGCCCTCGCTCTGCCTGAGAGTCCTCTGCAAGCCGGAGGCAATCAATTAGCCCTGGGCTGCACCCTGCTGTGGCTGGGATTGGAGCGCTTCCTGCCATAACTGCATTTGGAGGCTCAAGGCAGGGAGCTTAACAATTTTCGGGAAGAGATTGAGTTTGAAGAGCTTCCCTCACTTGTCCTGTTCTGGGAACAAACACCCCCCCCCCCCCCCCCCCCCCCTTATTCAAACATCCAGTTGTCCGTGCAGGAACAGAAGGTGGTTGCCTTGGACTGGTGTAGGTGTTTTCGATCACATTCGCAATGCATTAACCAGCAAAGGCTGTGCCGTTTTTTTCTGTAAAACAAACAACTACAATGTGTGAAGCTGTTCTCCTTATACAACTGATAACTTAGCACGCTGGTAAGTGCTTTGTGAATACAGCCTCGTGATAATTTAAATACATATTACAATATCCTGTGTGGAGAGATATGTTGAAAAATACACGCAGGGCAAAATAGGTTCTCCTCAATTCTATTAAATGTGTATTCAAGACTATATTGACTATACATATTTTTGCATTTCGAATCAGTAAAAGAAAACAAGAATATTGGTTCGTTTTAAAGTGAGATCATTTGCAACTTGAATGAAGATCCCAGCAATGAAGGAAGTGTACCTGCAATCACATGCTGAGAATGACAAATTGCAGGGTTTTTTTTTTTTTTTACATCCAAACAGTTTATTCCACTTTCTCCGTTCACGTGCTTATTCGTACTCTTGTGCTGCGCACTGAGGCTCGGAACCAGCCAACAGTGACTCTAAGTCCAATCTTACACAGCGTTGTATTTTGAGGCTTGCTGTACAATGCCTGTCTCTGCTCTGCTGGTTGTAATGTCAGTTTCACTCTGCACCGAAGTCCTATAAATCTTAAGCCGTTTAACTTGCAGCTCCTGTCTGGTTCTCGGTTCCTTATTGAAAGACAAGTTCCCAGGTCTCTGAACTTGTGTGACTAATGAGCAGACCTGTGGCTGCCTTAGTCACAGAACTTTATTTCCTTTGCAGACTGTGAAATGATGTGCAGTATATTAATAAACTAACATCTGTCAGGTGACCCTTACATTAATGGCACATTACAACTAATCAATAACCCATACAAAGCTCATTTTATTACCTGTTAATAATTCACAGTGGCCAGCGCAATTAATACTGCGTGTGATACGAGTGACAGATGGTGTCAGGGACGTATTTACAGATAGACCTGCCCCCTCTTTATGGTCACAGGTGATGGTTCACGATCACATGGTCATACATGATTAACAACCAGCTTATTAACCACGCAGACAACTAGAACGATCATTTATTAAACCGGGCTGTAAGTTCGTGCATGGCCTCCTGGAGACGCAGATGAAAACATAAGAATATTTATGAGTGAGAGGAGGCCGGTCTTGTGCGAAGAGGTGTCTTCACTTAATGTCCAGCTGTGTCCTCTCGTCCTGGTTTCTGTGCCAAATCCTTTTGAGATTTTAAAGACTTCTATCATGTCCCTGCTAATTCTTCCTTTGTGACAAGAGGTGGTACCTTTGTGTTTACAAATGAACCCCTGCCTTTATATTGTGACTGAGTCTGAATATTATAAATAGTTACTATATTACAGGTTTTTAATATTGTCAGGCACTTTTTTGTTTCTTTGCAAAAAGCGGTAATCTGATTACAAAAGAAAACGCAGCTGCCTGTGTGACGGTTGTTGTGTGAAAGTTAATAAGTTGCCCTGTCCTTCACTCTTCTACCTCCCTCTCAATCTGGGAGGTGACAGGCTGGCGTTTATTACTCACCCTCCAAGAGACGCCCACTAATTAGAGGAGAAAAGAAAACAACGGTGACATCAGCTCTCCCAGTGCGCGGCCTGTCACTTTGAGATTGAAAACTGTTGATGAACAGCTGGCTGTGAGAGAAGAGAGGGGGAAAGGGAGAGAGTGAGGGGAGGGGGGGAGAGAGAGAAGGTGGGAAGGAGGTAAAAAATGCCCTGTTGCTTTTTAAATGATAAAGCGGTCTTCGTGAAAGGAGTTCAAAATAAACTGGCCCGAGAGTGAACTCTTTCAATGTCTTTTTCATCCTTTGTTCCTAAATATTTTAATAATTACAGAAGGCCAGATGAGGCTGCCATTGGTGGACTGATACCACAGTGGTATCGCAGTGCTATTAGCACACAGTCCACAATGCTGGTAATCCACTGCAGTCCCCTATCAGCACCAGACAGACAGTATGCTCCTGTGTCAGGACAGCTACATTGTGCAGTATCTGCTCCCAATGCATTGCTGGTAATGCTGTGGCCGGCTGATGGTTCAGTCAGGTAACTCATGCAATAGATTATTTATTAAAACACAGACTAGACAACATGACTGCATTAGACATATTTTACACCACATTCTTTAGCCTTGCCTTTCGAGGTACCCCTGCCCACAGGCCAGGGGCAGGGGGGGCAGGATAGCTGCCCTCCCCGTTAGATGAAACCAAAAAGCAGGTACAGGCTGGGGAGAAGGAGGAGAACTCAGATGCACAGCGGAGACGTAACAGATTGAGGTAAGATATAAATCCATTGATGATAACTGGAGGTGTTGTTAATCGAATGGGCAAATAAGATGCTAGTTAGACAGTTTGATTTGATCTGGTATTGGAAGCCCTTAAAATATGCTTGATGTTAACGTGATTTGATCTGAGGAGAAAATGAGTTTCCTGGCAGAACTCCAGCTTTGCTTATTATTATTATTATTATTATTATTATTTATTAATAATAATAATAATAATAATAATAATAATAATAATGCATATCTCCTGCACTGTTAAACAGGTTCTCTGCATGATCCAGTACTCTATGATGCAAGAGTCCATCAGGAAGCTTTTGGCTCATAAAAACAGAGTGAAATGTGTTTTATTGTCAGTCAATACGGAAGTAGCTGTAATTGATTAACAAGCTCCAGGGGGGGGTCGATTTTATAAAAAGGATCTGAAAGTTGTGCAGCAAATCATTCATCTGCGTTTATGAAATGTTCACAATCCATATTTTATGATCTGATTTCCATATTCACAGGCAATAAAGCTAGCCTGGGTTAGAGTGTTTTACAGCCTCAAATCCTGGACTGCGTGAAAATCAACACACAGCAAGCACTCGGCGCTAGACACAAACATCTTTCAACTCGGCGCTAGACCCAAACATCTTTCAACTCGGCGCTAGACCCAAACATCTTTCAACTCGGCGCTAGACCCAAACATCTTTCAACTCGGCGCTAGACCCAAACATCTTTCAACTCGGCGCTAGACCCAAACATCTTTCAACTCTGCACTAGACACAAACATCTTTCAAAAGGAGAAAGTTCTACCCCAGACAGATCTCCCAAGCTTTCACCTGCCCCCTTTTCATTTCATTTAAGTTTCTCTAACTTCTTTAAAGGTAGAAATAAGTTTTCTTACATTCCCCACAGCTAACTATCACTGACCCGTGGAGAATGATAAACAAACCTGCAGTGTATGTTTGCAAAGTGTAAATATCTGGGCTTCAATTCAGAAATGAGACAATACAGTCCAGATTTGCTTCCCTTCTGTTCATTTTACGCTCTTGAGGTGAGTGTTTACACAGGTGCAGAGTAGATGCCCTTTTTTTTATTTGAAGAAATGGTAACTCCATTTATCTCTCCAGACATCCCTCATGCATGACATCTCTCTCCTTTCACGTTCCCATGTGTTCCTGTTTATATGAGGTGTGTGTATAGGTTTAATTTTTTAAGTTTTTAATATTTTGACCATTTTGTTTTACTTTTTTCCTGCTCACCGGTAAATCCATCTCAGTTACATATGTGAGCAGAAGGATAGTGGGAAATGTAGTTCTGAGAGGTCTCATGCGGGTACATGGGAAGCCATCTTGAGGCAGGGAATGCAATTTATAAGATTACAAAAAGTGGACAAAATTGCCCCACCCTTTGTTGAAATGCTGCTGTTCGCCTTACCACAGAACGTTTACACATTTACAAAATATTACATTTCTAGACCACCAAATTCCCAACAGGGGCTACATAAACTATCCCCCATAAATCACTGTCTAAGCAGGCAGTGATTTATGGAGGTGTTTCCATCCGTACTTCAAGGGAGGGGGGGGGGGGGGGGCAGGACGTCATCAATCAGGTGGAACCATCAGGAAACCCCCAGGCTTCAGAGGTGGTGCTAGGCCTCTCCTGCAACTCCAAGAAAACGACACACAGTTCTATTGTTACAGGGGGTGTTGCCATGGCTACAGATCTATCTGACATCCCTCAGAGTTCATGTAAAGTTGTTAGCTGCAATAACGTCTAGTCCAGCAAAGACTGGCCTTAAATCCAATCTTACATCAGTTGTGTTTTGGGGCTTGCTGTACAGTGACTGTCTTCGGTCTGAAGGATTTAATATCAGTTGGGGGGTGACTTGTGTGTTCTGGGTAAGAACATCACACTCGCTACACCTCCAGTAATGACTTAGAAAAGTGCCTAAGGCATTTCAGCTGCTACGGCAGTGACATGTTCCGAATGAAATCAGAAGCCCGGTCACTAGAAACACAGGCATGTGTTGTACAAGCCTAATTAACCACCTGGTGCCATCAAACTAACCACAGACAAATATAAGCACCCTACTCCTACCTCCTGATAATAATCAAATCCATATTGTTATGATATTAAATATAATGTCAAAAACATGAAAATGTTTCCACTTGGACCCTGCCAGGACAAACCCGTCCCTTTATAGCTGCCGTCGTGCATTACCATTGAATTATCTTGCAAACTGAGGAGTGGAGACTCCAGTGAGAACACACCCAGGTGGAATTTTCACTGCGTTCCATTGAAGATTCTTTGGCAAGGATTCTATTAGAATCAAAAGTAATCAATGACACCTTCAAGGGGGGCACCAGCCAGGTATTTTGCACAGGTGTTTTCAGGACTGTAAAAGGAGACCCGTCTGGGATGACTGCAGTGTGGAGACAAAGGGCCGGGCCCTGAAGGCAGGCTCTCTGAATGCTCTCCCTTGCAGATCTCATTTCCAGACAGCTCTTCCAGGCCAGGCCAGGCAGTCTGATACCAGCTGTCACTCCTTTCATCACAGCACAATTAATGATTGCAGAAGGAGCTGTGTGAAGCCTGCAAGGCATCGGGGATATTAAAGTTTTTATCAAAGATAAGCAGTAACTCCCCCTTTCATTTATAAACACTGACTCCAATCCGGGAGAGTCTAGGTGTTATTAAATTAACAGTAGAGGTTATATTGGTTTGATTCAGTAATGTTGGTGGAACAAAGACCAGAAGACCTCATACATCATAGAAATGTATTGTACTCTGTGTGCTTCAATACAGTAAGCCTCTATATTGCAAATCTGTTAACTAGCGATAATACGATGCAGTGCAGTTTGGATAACGATGCAGCGATGAATCAATTACTCCTCAATCGATTGCCGTGACTTTTAGTTTGCAAAGCTCATCCACACATTCGTCGATCGATTAATCGCCCTGGTGGTGCCCTGTTTGGAGCCTCCTGGTCGTGTATCTATTACAGTGACTGACACAGACAGTCACGTCATCTCAAAAGTGTTACAGCAAGCATGTCGTTTCAGAACAGGCTGGTGCTGAGTTAGGTTCAGAAGTTTAGAGTTTGCTGGTATTCATTTCACCCCCAGCAGTGTCTTCTGGGTCGAAGCAAGTAACTGGCTGACAGCGGTGTCAGTCATTAGGGGAGGCAGCTGATTGGTTACTGACAGGGAGGGTTGAAATGACCCGGGAAGCTAAAATGTGTGGCTTTGTCACAACTGCCCATCCGAGACGTATCTAATGAATAAATGTGCATAGCGGGGATAACCGTAATTAAACCTGAACCCCGCAGCTGAAGGTTTGAATAACTCTTGAGTTTCATTGTTAAGCTGGGGGGGACAGTTATGCTGAGGAAAGCGCCAATGAGAGAATCGCATTGGTCAGCTGCTCCTGAGGCTGTACCGAAACACACAGGTGATTACTGTAGTGCAACCAGCTCCCCAGGGGGGGTCTTAATGGTAGATATTGATTGTGCGGCAGTTTCTGGAGACGGGATTGGTTTAAAATGCGGTCTGGGACGGAGATGCAAGTTAACATTATTAATCAGATCTGTTCTTGTTCCACCTGCAGATTCTGTCTCACTGAGAGCCCAGATTACATTAGCGTTAGCCGGGCTGTACAGGCAGTTATTCCATTTAGAAGAGCCGCAGAGTCGTAAATCCAGCCGGGAAATGAATTAGGGGCTGACAAACCTGTAAGAAACCCATTCGTTATGTTGTGACCAGCCTGCTACAGATCCACGTGTTGGTACTTTAGAACACAAGAACAGACGAAAAGTTTGGGAATGAGAAGAGGCTGTTTGACCCATCATGGCTTGACTTTTGTTTGTGGTGCACTTGTCTCCTCTCGACTCGACTACTGCAACTCTCTATACGGTGGTCTCCCGGCACGCACCATAACCCAACTGCAGCTAGTTCACAATGCTGCTGCTGGGATCCTTACAAGATGTAAAAAACATGATCACATCACCCCCCCCTAACCCTAACCCTAACCCTAACCCTAACCCTTCTTGTTACTGCATCTTGTAAAGCGTTTTGTGATGGTGTTCCGCTATATAAAATAAAGATTGATTGATTGATTTTTGGCGCACCATTCTCCTCTACTGAGGGAACTCTAATTTAATAGGACACAACGGAAGTGTTTCAGACCCTACCGCTTCACCTGGTCGGATAAGAGATAAGCCTCTGTGTTTAAACAGTGCTTCCTACCTGCCGTTCTTTCACTGACACCAGGACTGTCCAGCCCGGTCCTGGAGAGCCCCGGGGGCTTCTGGGCTTTGATTCACCAGAGTTCTCACTGACTGAACCAAGTTCTGAAAAGAAGCTACAAATATTGTATTACTGAGCCCTTAACCATCTGGGGTGTTTGTATCAATCTGACAAAGGTGAAGTGTTACACCCAGGTCACAATGATGTAAGATCCAGCTCCCAAATGGGTGGCATAGAACTAGAATGTAGAACTGGATCACAGAACTAGAACAGGCACAGCAAGAGAAAGACCTTGGTGTTGCAATAGACTCATCCCTGTCAGCACCCACGCAGTGTGGGGAAGCAATCCAAGACAATCCGTCTGTTTGGGTACACAGAGTACAAATCCAAGGAGTGAGGTTTCTACAATGCACTGGTGAGACTTGGAGTACTGTGTCCAGTTCTGGTCACTGCAGCACCAAAGGGACATTGTGACCACGCAGAGTCCAAATAAGATCCCACGCACTCGTACTTGCCTGACTGGAAAATTGTGTTCTCCTGTTTATAAAGTTATTGGGAATGTTTGAGAACCGCACTCCATCACAGACATCTTTGGGAATGTGGAGCTAGGCTGCCACCTGCTGGTCATTATGTGCATTACAGACTATAACCTGCAAGAGAAATAAATATACACCGCACAGCTGCCAGAGAAGCAAACACACAGCGCACAGCTGCGAGAGAAACAAACACACACACCGCACAGCTGCGAGAGAAACAAACACACAGCGCACAGCTGCCAGAGAAACAAACACACAGCGCACAGCTGCCAGAGAAACAAACACACACCGCACAGCTGCCAGAGAAACAAACACACACCGCACAGCTGCGAGAGAAACAAACACACAGCGCACAGCTGCCAGAGAAACAAACACACAGCGCACAGCTGCCAGAGAAACAAACACACAGCGCACAGCTGCGAGAGAAACAAACACACAGCGCACAGCGCACAGCTGCCAGAGAAGCAAACACACACTGCACAGCTGCCAGAGAAACAAACACACACCGCACAGCTGCGAGAGAAACAAACACACAGCGCACAGCTGCCAGAGAAACAAACACACAGCGCACAGCTGCGAGAGAAACAAACACACAGCGCACAGCTGCCAGAGAAACAAACACACAGCGCACAGCTGCCAGAGAAACAAACACACAGCGCACAGCTGCGAGAGAAACAAACACACAGCGCACAGCTGCCAGAGAAACAAACACACAGCGCACAGCTGCCAGAGAAACAAACACACAGCGCACAGCTGCGAGAGAAACAAACACACAGCGCACAGCTGCCAGAGAAACAAACACACAGCGCACAGCTGCCAGAGAAACAAACACACAGCGCACAGCTGCCAGAGAAACAAACACACAGCGCACAGCTGCGAGAGAAACAAACACACAGCGCACAGCTGCCAGAGAAACAAACACACAGCGCACAGCTGCCAGAGAAACAAACACACACCGCACAGCTGCCAGAGAAACAAACACACAGCGCACAGCTGCCAGAGAAACAAACACACAGCGCACAGCTGCCAGAGAAACAAACACACAGCGCACAGCTGCCAGAGAAACAAACACCCAGCGCACAGCTGCCAGAGAAACAAACACACAGCGCACAGCTGCCAGAGAAACAAACACACACCGCACAGCTGCCAGAGAAACAAACACACACCGCACAGCTGCCAGAGAAACAAACACACAGCGCACAGCTGCCAGAGAAACAAACACACACCGCACAGCTGCCAGAGAAACAAACACACACCGCACAGCTGCCAGAGAAACAAACACACACCGCACAGCTGCCAGAGAAACAAACACACAGCGCACAGCTGCCAGAGAAACAAACACACAGCGCACAGCTGCCAGAGAAACAAACACACACCGCACAGCTGCCAGAGAAACAAACACACAGCGCACAGCTGCCAGAGAAACAAACACACACCGCACAGCTGCCAGAGAAACAAACACACAGCGCACAGCTGCGAGAGAAACAAACACACAGCGCACAGCTGCGAGAGAAACAAACACACACCGCACAGCTGCCAGAGAAACAAACACACAGCGCACAGCTGCGAGAGAAACAAACACACAGCGCACAGCTGCCAGAGAAACAAACACCCGTGTGATTATTCCTAGCGTGTACAGGACCACGCTTTAAACACCAAGCTACCCGCTTCTAGGCTTTGCTTTGTGCTTTACTGTACTTTGGCCATTGGACGCTACAGTACTTTTTAGAAAGGTCTGCTTCATTACCTTCTCTGCGCTTTGGTACGCTCTCGTGTGCTTTTACCGGGTAATACAGCGCTAATCTTTAGCACGATTTATTAATCAAACCCTGTATCTGGACCTCGGATTGACGTCAAATATAAATCCCTTCTTTGCAGATCCTTGTAGGTATTGTTTATATCATGTTTATATCGTACGGTTCTAGCTGTTGGATTGGCGATTTGATCGGGTATTGGAAGCGTTTAAAAAACGAGATGTTTACGTGATTTGAGCTAAGGTTGAAGTGCCCGAACCGCCGCTTTGCTTAATTGATTTTGTGAGCTGGGTGATTTGGGATGCCAGTGGTGTTTATCAGTCCTGTCCGCAGAGGAGAACTGCCCCACCCCTGATGGGTGTGTGCCCGCTGGCGCTATTGAGCTGAGCCGTGGTCGACCGGACGGTGCCTGACACTGCCTGCCTCCATCCCTCTGAGGTGATGCTGCGCTCCGATCAGAGCCTTTGCTTTGCAGCGTCTTACTGTTTAGAACAATCGGGGGTGCTTGATTGACTTCAGCACGTCACAGAAACCCGGAGGGGAGGACAAGGGGAGGCAGACAGGACAGAGGGGAGGAGACACTTCTTCACACGGAGAGCAGGGAGGGGATGGAACCTTTTGCGCAGCGATTCGATCCAGCCTAAATGATTAATTGCGTTTCGAATCAATAACAGAACCAGCCAAGACTGAGCTGAAATCAAAAATTGTGCAATGGCCGCGGTGGGTCAGCTGGTTTCAGTGTCACTTGTGCGGTCTGTAGTTCCCCGGTTCAGCAGCAGCACGGTCCCGTCTCCCCTCCAGCAGTGACGGGGTTAAGCGCCGCTGCCTCTGGGAGCTAATTAATAATTCAATGTCAGAAGCCTTGCATAAATCGCTCTCGTTGAGCACTGTGTGCGTTCACTGAGCATCCACTGACAGCTGAGGAGTGAAGCAGGCAACCCCAGCTGCATATTAAACACTGCAGAGAGCAGCAGAGACCAGCCTCCCCTCTCTCTCTCATCAGCAACCTAACACAAGCCAACGATAGCTGCAGGCAGTGCCTGGAATCCTCTCTGGTCCCGGTTTTGTTTTTCTATTGGAAAGGGGGTGAAGATGCAGAGCCAGGGTTTTGGGAAGGGGTGGCAGTGGGGGTCGTGGTGCGCCCTCTGTCTGCTTTGCCTAGCGGCCTCCGTAGGGGGAAGGAAGCCTCCCAAAGTACCCCGCTGTCCCGTCAGCTGCTCCTGCACCAAAGACAGCGCCTTCTGCGTCGACTCCACGGCTATCCCCAGGAGCTTCCCACCGGGCATCATATCTCTGTGAGTACTACTCTCCCCCCCCCCCCCCCCCCCCCTCTCTCTCTCTCTCTCTCTCTCTCTCTCTCTGTTCAGAGCATTGTTATTGGCAAGGATTGCCTTTGAGTCAGGACACTAACAATGCACAGTGCAGGGGTAACCCTAAGAGCACAGCAGATGCACAGAGAGCTGTTTGTGATCCAGGGACGGGTGCCGCTTCTGCTGCTTCTCTCGTCTCACTCTCTGGAATGCCAGTCCTTTTGCAAGGAGTGCACAGTGTCATCCCCCACTTGTGCATTTGTTTAGTGTGGTTCTCGTGCTGAGAGCGGAGGGACTGGGAGGGAGGGAGGCAGTGTGGTGTAGTGGTTAGAGCTGAGAGACTGGGAGGGAGGGAGGCAGTTTGGTGTAGTGGTTAGAGCTGAGCGACTGGGAGGGAGGCAGTGTGGTATAGTGGTTAGAGCTGAGAAACTGGGAGGGAGGGAGGGGCAGTTTGGTGTAGTGGTTAGAGCTGAGCGACTGGGAGGGAGGCAGTGTGGTATAGTGGTTAGAGCTGAGGGACTGGGAGGGAGGCAGTGTGGTGTAGTGGTTAGAGCTGAGGGACTGGGAGGGAGGGAAGCAGTGTGGTGTAGTGGTTAGAGCTGAGGGACTGGGAGGGAGGCAGTGTGGTGTAGTGGTTAGAGCTGAGAGACTGGGAGGGAGGCAGTGTGGTGTAGTGGTTAGAGCTGAGGGACTGGGAGGGAGGCAGTGTGGTGTAGTGGTTAGAGCTGAGAGACTGGGAGGGAGGCAGTGTGGTATAGTGGTTAGAGCTGAGGGACTGGGAGGGAGGCAGTGTGGCATAGTGGTTAGAGCTGAGGGACTGGGAGGGAGGCAGTGTGGTATAGTGGTTAGAGCTGAGGGACTGGGAGGGAGGCAGTGTGGTGTAGTGGTTAGAGCTGAGGGACTGGGAGGGAGGCAGTGTGGTATAGTGGTTAGAGCTGAGGGACTGGGAGGGAGGCAGTGTGGTGTAGTGGTTAGAGCTGAGAGACTGGGACGGAGGGAGGGAGGCAGTTTGGTGTAGTGGTTAGAGCTGAGAGACTGGGAGGGAGGCAATGTGCTGTAGTGGTTAGAACTGAAGTATTGGGAAGGAGGCAGTGTGGTGTAATGATTAGAGCTGAGGGACAGGGAGGGAGGCAGTGTGGCTGAAAGACTAAATGAAGCTTTGCAGTTGAACGAGGGTCTCTAATTCCTCGTGTGTGATGGTGACGTGCGTGTCAGTGTTGGTGTTGTGTTCCCTGCAGGACTCTGGTAAATGCTGCCTTCACTGAAATCCCAGAGCGAGCCTTCTCTCATCTCCACCTGCTTCAGTTCCTGTGAGTACCGACCGCCAGGCATTCAGGCATTTAGACAGAGAAGGAAACTCGCCACGAGAAAGAAGCCATGCGCAGAATCAATCAATACGGTGAAATGAACACGCTGGCCCTGCTTGACAATGTGTTTAACTGAGAGAACTTGGAGCAATAATATAGCGACCCAGTTTTATATATCGATTGTTGTGGTTATTGTTGAACACACTGGTGGGAATTCACTGCAGTAGCACCGTGCGGTATGATTTCACAACACATTGCAATTGCTCTGGTCTGCTAATGGTTCGGCACGCTAGGCTTTCTTATATATGTGTGTGTTTATTTATATGCTTTACCATACCTCGTTGGTCTTTACAGTGTTTACTTATGCTTTACATATTTTACAAATTCAAGCCAAAAAGCCCCTTTAAAAGTTTACTGCGGTATTTCAAGAATGGAAGACCACAAAAGGACTTTGCAGATTGGCCCAGGTAAAGCTGTACTTGAAAGGGATGTAGGTTGTAAGCTGATAACTGCTGAGGTGAACTATTTGCTGGGCTTTTAGCGAGATTAATGACACAGCTGTTTAGAAATGCAGCTTGCAGGCCCCTGTATTCCGGGCAATTTCATTTATTTACAGGAGTGCTAGCTAAGCTTCTCCAATCTGTTTTCTATTGGCACAAGCAATCTCATTATTCGTCCCCTTTTCTTCTGTTAAAGATTTGCGGGTCCTTTTCAGCTAATGTGATTTGATGCGTCATGCAAAAAAACTGTTGCAATTGGACAAAGTTATAGAATGTAGCTGTATTTAATCGAGTTGTATTGAAATATTCTGAAATTACCTGAAAACAAAAAAGTGAACCAAAAGTTTTTCCGGGAGGGGGGGATGCTAATTAGGAAACGAGGGCTGGGTTAGCACTTTGCAATAAGGAGTGTTGATTCTGTCTTTGCTCACAAGACCAGACTCTGTGTTCCAGGCTGCTCAACTCAAACACCTTCTCCCAGATTGCGGACGATGCCTTCAACGGAGTCCCCCATCTGCAGTACCTGTGAGTCGCGTCCTTTTCCAGCATGATAGTCCTGTACAGTGAAATCATATTGTGTGCGCATGTATTAGAACCCCCTATTGCGTCTGTCGTTTTGATTTGTTGTGCATGTGAAAATCAAACCATAGAACTGGAAATTTTGACAGTTGTGGGTTGAGGCAAATACATGTGTCTTTAAGTCAATTTTTTTAAAGTCATCACTTTGGCGATGTAATAATACTGTAGACAGAAAATACCACAACTTCACATGCAAAGGTTAACCTACCTTTAGCCTGTAACGTTACATTGCATTGTGTGAGTGAGACGGGGTCAGGAAACCCTGCACACTCTACACTGTACTGGCTAATCCCTTCTGTTACTGAATACGTCATACTCAGCATATCTCCAGCAGTAAATAACCAAAGCTCAGTAAAATAAAGACCTAAGCTCAAGACTTAAGATAATGGAGCTGCAGAAATGATCAGCACTGTTTGCTTTTCAGATTCATCGAGAACAACGACATCCAGTCCCTGTCGAAGCGCTCCTTCCGAGGGCTGAAGTCCCTGACTCATCTGTGAGTGCTGCGCCTCATTCGTTCAGATGACAGGATCGCCTCCTCGATGCTTTTTGCTCTGACGCTTGTGGTTATAGTTAGGGCTGTCGTCTTTTTTTTTATTTATTCCACCATATTTCTTTGTTGTGTCGAGATCATGAAATCCTTTACCTCAGGATCTCGAGAAAACGGAAGTCAGCAATGCAGGAGTAATCTCCTCTGCTTTCTCAAGATCCATGATCATGAGGTAACGGAATGGTTTTCTTGTGATCTCGACATAGCGTAGAAAGATGTTCTCCCGAACGAGCCACCGCAGTGAGATAGAGAATGCTGTGAGAGAGACCAGATGGAGGATGGCCAGTGAAGTCCACTCTAGCAGGGTAGGTAGGGGGCACGGTGAGACACAGCAGATTGCTCCACCAGCTGTTTCCTAGCTGTTGTAAATGAGAACTCGGAGCAATCTCCTTCCCTGACACGGAGTCCAAGGAGAGCTGCAGAAGATCCTAGCCACATCTAGTTCTAGATTGTGTTATAGATCATGGAGTTCTAGATCACAGATTATTAGATCATGTCTTATATTATGACGTTCTAGATTGTGTTATAGATCATGGCATTCTTGACCGTGTTGTAGATCCTGAAGTTCTAGATTGTGTTTATATATATATATATATATATATATATATATATATATATATATATATATATATATATATATATATATATATATATAATGGAGATCTAGATCATGTTACAGATCCTGAGTTTTAGATTTGGTTAGATCCTGAAGTTCTAGATCTCTAGATCAGGTTTGCCAGTGTTAACACCCTTTCCTGTTTCCTTTCCAGATCCCTGGCGAATAACAACCTGAAACATCTTCCCAGAGACATCTTCAAACACCTGGACATGCTGACCGACCTGTGAGCACCGCGCTCGCTGCAACAGCACTTGCACACAATCACAACATGAACATGCCTTTGATTTCCTTTCACTCCACCCCTGTATCAGTGTGTGGTTGGAGGTATAACTTGGCTCACACTGCCTTTTTCTCCCTGGCTGTAGCTGGCTTGCAATGGGAACAGGTGAGTTTGTGCTGATGGAGTAGAGAAGGAGAAAGGAAGACTCTTACACTCTCCTAACAGCCTCCCTCTGCTCGGTGCTAATGGCGCAAAAAGAAAAGGGGGCTCTTATACTCACTGAGCAGCCTCCCTGTGCTCTATGGGTTGTTATCCTGGCTAAACAAGAAAGAATTGAACTGAACTATGATTGCCCTCCTCAGTCTGGTACCAAGCCAAGTGTATTGTGTCTCTGTGTCTCTCACAGGGACCTGAGAGGGAACTCTCTGAGCTGCGACTGCAAGGTGAAGTGGCTGGTGGACTGGCTGGGAAAGACCAACACCTCAGTGCCGGCCATCTACTGTGCCAGCCCCCCTGAGCTCCAGGGCAGGAAGCTGGCCGACCTCAGTGCCCACGATTTCAACTGCATCACCACGGGTAAAGGATCTGGGTCAGGGCAGGGGTTTGATTTAAGAGTTTGGGGATTGGGAATCATTTTAAATAGCTAGGATTAAAACAATGCAGTATGGACATGAACTGAATCTGGTGCAGTGCCCCTCAGGGCATGTCTGAGAGAACAGATTGGACAAAATCATTCAGGACTGCAAGTTTAACTCAGACTGCGGTGACATTAACTTAGCCCCCAGATTGGAACCCAGGCCTCCAGCGATGAAAGGCTGGTCTAGTGAATGGTTTTCAAACAGCTGTTTGTTTTTGTTTTTTTCCACCCTGCAGAGTTTGTTGTCTACGAGACCTTCCCGTTCCACTCTGTCTCTGTGGAGTCTTTTGAGTTTGCAGGAGACCTCTTCGTGGCGTTCGCCCAGCCTGGCACAGGGAACTGCAGCCTGTACGTGTGGGACCACGTGGAGATGGTCTTCAGGAAGTTCAACAACATCAGCTGTAAGAGAAGCCCTCGCTCCTCATCCCCGCGGCCAGGAGAACGGCTGATCGCCCATAGTTATGTATAGAGCTGTGCTGCATAGCAGTGTATTACATTGTCAGGTCTTTGGACACACTGCCCCCTAGTGTATAACACAGTCACGTCTTTAGAAATGTGCAGTGAATTGTGGGATTGTAGTCCACCCGCCTCTCCCTGTCTCTTGCAGCGAGCTCAGCTGTGTACTGCAAGCCTGTGGTGATTGAAGATTCTCTCTACATGGTGTTGGCTCAGCTTTTCGGGGGCTCACACATCTACAGGTCAGAATGCACTTCAGTAGTAAGAAGCTTAAATGGTCGTCAGAGATTCAGAGCCCCATCCCGTCAGCGTTTACCGGTCCTCTTCCGAATCAAGTTTAGAAATACTTAAAGATTTGTAATAAATTCAATCGAAGACATTGTGAAGGACTTCAACAGCTCTGGCCAAAAGCATCGCATCACCCTAGAGAATGAACTCATTTTGCTTCACAGAGGCGAATGAAACCTGCTGATCAGTGTTACATTAACGTATTGAATTGCACAATGCTTTGGAGTTTTCCATATGCTTAACGAAAAAAAAAGTGACATTTTGCAATCTAACATGAAATACTACTATTATTGCTTCTGATAGGCTTTTGCAATATCATCTCGTAGTTTTTTTTATGTTAAATAAAAGATCTAAATTATGTTCATTTTTTAAATGATGTCTCCATCCTACAATTCTGAGGGTGATGCAAAACTTCTGGCCGCAGCTGCAGTCAACACATTTATCCTTGACGTGTCTCTAAGTTGAGTGCCGTTGAGTGTTTAAATAGTTATCTTCACCAGAATCCCGCTCCTGAGTTCCTGGTGTAACTGTGTTCCTCCAGGTGGGATGGCGACACGAATAAGTTCATCAAGATCCAGGACATCGACACAGCGCGCATCCGCAAGCCCAACGCCGTGGAGGCCTTCCGCGTGGAAGGAGAGTGGTTCTTCGTGGTGGCGGACAGCTCCAAAGCCGGCTCCACCAGCATGTACCGCTGGAACAGCAACGGCTTCTATTCCCACCAGTCCCTGCACCCCTGGCACCGAGACACCCACGTCGAGTTCCTAGAGATGGAGGGCAAGCCCAGGCTCATCCTGTCTAGCAGCTCCCAGCCCCCGGTGGTCTACCAGTGGAACCGCAGCCAGAGGCAGTTCACCTTCCTCTACGAGATCCCTGGCACCAGCGATGTCCAGATGGTCAAGCACTTCGTGGTGCGGAAGGACGTCTACCTGTGCTTGACCCGCTTCATTGGGGACTCCAAGGTGCTGCGCTGGGAGGGCCAGCGCTTCGTGGAGATCCAGACCCTCCCTTCCAGGGGCTCCATGGTGGTCTACCCCTTCTCTGTTGGCCCGCGACACTACCTCGTCCTAGGCAGCGATTTCTCTTTCTCCAGGGTCTACCTCTGGGATGCCCTGACTAAGAGATTCGAACCCTTCCAGGAGCTGAACTTGAGAGCCCCCCGTGGCTTCAGTTTCGTCTCCATCGACAACAAGGACATCCTGCTGGCCTCCAGCTTCAAGGGCCACACCCTTGCTTACCAACATCTCGTGGTGGACCTGAGCGCCT
The DNA here is from genome assembly GCF_017654505.1 of Polyodon spathula. NCBI lineage: Eukaryota > Metazoa > Chordata > Actinopteri > Acipenseriformes > Polyodontidae > Polyodon > Polyodon spathula. The sequence continues at coordinate 7,479,504 of NC_054564.1, read as the reverse complement.
GAAGGAGGTTCAGAAACCAGACGCGCAAGGAGGTGGTCCAGGACTAGGGGGCGCTCTTGTGCTTCAGAGCAGACATGTCTGTGAGATTTCCAGTACTGCAGCAATAGCTCACTAAGATGAATCTGTTCACCTCCCTGTATTTGTAACAGAGAAATTGACGAGGCCGTAGTAAATGATCGGGTGGGGGTAGGCTGTAATCCAGCTCATGTGTGCTCCCAATAACAGAACACGGGAATAGGAAACCCACAATATCTTTTAATGGTGGCCGAAACAGTTTACGAGAAGGATGCATGTTTACTATTTCAACAAGCTTATTATACCTTTTGATCATTCATATATTACAGAGGAAGCAATTAAACTAGTGCAATAGTAATTGGCGATAATTCTTAGCATTTTGTGTTTTGTTTCAGTTCACCCTGTTGGCTGTGTATTACTCTAGTAGGTGCCTGACTAATAAAGATATATTGTAACCATGTGACTGGGCTGTTGGAATGTGTTATTCACTTGAACTATATTGAGCAGCTCAGTTAACTTTAGGGCTGTTCTGAAAATTATGAATTTAACTGAAGGGAAAGAAAAACAGAATACGACTATATATCACACTTGATAATGACTGGAAACGTGGGGCTGAAGCATGGGCTTTATGTTATATAAAGGAAACAGCGTTTGAACTGAACACCAGTTTCTGAGAAGAATAACACAATGCAGCAGTGTAAACTAGCACCCCCACCTCATAGTACATGAATAGAGCAGTCACATTATGCGTTTTCCTTCAAATTCTTCTGCCTTTGTCTTCGCCCTTGCTTGTGAATAGAGCCCTGCAAGATTATAGCAGGGCATAGCGCTGTATTACAAAGAACTGCACCCAGCCCACGATGTTAGAGGCTACTTGAGTGCATTCATGAAAGGCTTCACTTTATTGGTTTAGTGGTCTGTAGAGGTGTAATGAACTAAGACATTTTTGGCATAATAAAACCACCTGCCTTCCTTCGTCAATCTCCTTCACTGACTCGTTTGCCCTGGCTTAGGAAGCTTTTTAGCTGTTCCATTATCACTCAGTAATGGCTGGGAGATGCCCCTCAGTAGTGGCACCTGTTCTAGAAACATTGCTTATTGGTGTTCTGAAACTGATCTGTTGCTGGGTAGCAACCCCAATTCCATCCATCCGGAACGGCACGCTTCCCAATACCTTTGCAGAAACGTGACGCGTGACACTAGAAAAGAGACTTGACTTTATTAAGTTTCTTTCACTGTTTCTGATTTTGGGCAGTACTATGCAAGGCTGGAAATACAGAATCTGTACCTATGAAGGGTTGAAAGAATAACCAATATTAATCCAGGTTGTGTGTTGCATTCATAAGATAGCATAGGCATTAACACACACACACACACACACACACACACAAACAGACAGACAGACACACAGGTACACAGGCAGGTAGACACACAGACAGACAGGCACACACACACAGAGCTGAAGAACCTTAAATAAAGTTTTTAATCATTTTAACCTTTTGTGTACATACAAAAAAAATCAGTATCAGCCATTAGCAAAGGAATACAAAACAGACATCTTGACAGTCGCAGGGTGACAAATAACACCTTAAAGGGGAGTGGAATCATTGTTTTCACACCCACTTAATTGCAGTTACTTGCAGCCATGCCGTCTGCGTGTTAAGCTCTCTAGAACGTGTGTGTGTGCCTGCGGGAAACAGCAGAAATACAGGACAGCGCCTCTCTTTGTTTGAGGGCTTTGGTATGGTGGGCATGTTGTTTCCTCCCTTATAAAAGTTTCCTGCAGTAAAAGCAATGCAACTTGTAATAAAGCCTAGCGAAAGCAAGGTAAAGCATAAGTGAGCGTTGTAAAGCACTCGGAGGCATGGTAAAGCATCTTAAAACTTAACAAGCTATGGTTAATGCATAGCACAAACATGGGAAAATTGCGAAGCTACCGCAGTAAGCTTTTATAAGAGCCAGTCCAAACCAGAAAATATTGGGCTCAGTAGTGCTGTCCTTGGCAGTCAGTAAAATGAAGAGAAAATGCCGTTCCCAGCCATTCTGCATTGTAGTAAGTGGATCATATTTGGGGAACCACAAATGGGTCACACAATCACCACCCCTGCTCTTGCAGCAAATCATTTGTTGTTTCTGATCTTTATGACAAGTTAACAACGGTCCTTCCCTCACGCCTCTGCAGCGTCGGCACGTTCGTGCGAACAGCGGCGGGAACACACAATTCAAAGACAGCCATTTTATATTGCGTCGTTTATTACCAAGGGTATTGGCATTTCAATGAACTCCCAGTCTCCTCAAAGAGATGCGATCCGCTTTGTCTTGTCCTGAAAGAACATTCTTCCAAAGAGGTTCCCTGCGTATTGCTGTCAGAAGCTCATTTGCAGGGTGAATGTTCTTGACTGGGTTTGCTTTATTGGCAGAACCATGAAACCTGTTCATTATACATCCCAGTTTAACCACTGGACCACACAGCCTCCTAATAATAACATTGTAATTCTGTGTAAGCAAACACGGATTTACTAAGTGAGATGTAGATACACAATGAGAGACGACAGAAAGTGTTACCAGTTTTTGACCATCACTTGTAGACAACGCTCCTGTCTTGTAAACCCCTTGTCCTTTACTAGTTGCTGTATTGATGCAAATTACTCCTCTTGTGAAATGCTAGAGGAGTGGCATGCATGCTTGGTCGCGATAGGTTGGTGCATTGTTTCATCATTCTGAGCTCCATTGTGTTCTGTATGGGTTGTCCACTCTCCCTCTCTGCTGGAGTTTCAGTGGAAGGGTGTGTGTATCTGATCTCACCATGAACCCTACAACAAAGCCACAGAAAGACCACTAACCCTGAGACACTCGCAGCACACAGCAGTGATAACACCTTCGATACGGATCTAGTCAGCAGATCCCAGTAGCTACACAGAGCTAGGATGGGCAGCCTAGTCTCAGGATTAGCTGCCGTCCTGTAGCAGCCAGGGAGGGGTGAGCTGGTAGACTGGTAAGGAAAGGCTCCTTCCACCCTCCAATCCACCACTCCATCAACAGCACCAGTATGTGCTGTGCTTCATATGAGACCGATATGATTCCAATATTCAACAGTTCCACCCATGTTATATTAAGACATTATCATTAGTCGGGTATTGATTGGGTTACCTGTCTCCAGGCACACCCTATTGACACTGCTATGGTAGGGGCTTGCAGTGTTTTGTCAGACCCCTTGTTACACTGTAACACACATAGGCAGCCAATGTTAATTCAATACAAACAAAAGCCATTTGTACATTTAACATTCAAATATCTGACCACCCACTCTGTTGGGGTGAACAAGGGCTTTGGTTTATAAATACAGTTGAATAATATATGAGACACTGTTTAACACAGGATCACGATATGACCATCACGTTTTATTACCGAGTCGCCTTATCAATGCTGAGGGCGTTTTGCTGAGTTACAGAGAATGTTTAAGGCCATTTCAAACAGCACGGGTCTGGCGAGGTCCGGGGCTGAATCCTAGAACAGAAACTGCTACAGCAGGCGGAGAGGATGCGTAAATGCGCATGCCTACTTTCCCTTGTTTGACTTGGTCTGAGTCCCAAAGCCTAATGCCGGTGGAAAGCTGTGCGTTCCGTGTTGTCCAGGAAAGAACAGCACCGCGGTCCGCAAAGTTGCATTCCGCTTTATTGGCCGTTGTGTTAATCATTTATAATCGCAAGCGTTGTTTGTTTACTCGTTAAAAGTTAGTCGTTTGTCACTTCTAGGTTTAAAAAAATCAATAATGCCGTGTAAATCAATAATAGCAATTACTGTACGCCCGACACGTGGTTTTATATTAATGCTGCGGTAATTTTGTATTTGTATTTATTGCATGTGCTGAAAATAACTATAAACAAAGATGCCACAAATTCATAATGACGTTTGGAACACCACAGCGGTAATTTATTTAAAATGTAACCGAATAAGCTGCAGTTTATTTTGTTTTAAGCAAAGTGTCAATTTCCACTCCATTCACAAAAAGTTTATCATACCTCGTTAACTGTTACAAAATTCTGCAAGAAATTAGCACCATTTTAGCAACCATTTCTCAACCAACAACAGAAAAGTCGATGTCAATTGTTTTTTGTTTTTGATTTTTAAACAGATAATTCACATCAAAGACTCGATTTAGTCACCTTCAAACGAAGACGTTGACGTTTCTGCTGCTTGCTAATTTGCCATTCGCACCGTTGTTTCTGTGAAGTAAAATAACTCTGTACTCTAGTAAACGGGTGCTACAAAACAAACCAAAACAGATTAACGATTGGATAACATTTGCACCCTCGCTTACTTTTCAAAGCCTTCGTGAGGTGTGCTCAGGTGAGGCGTGATACGTGACCGCAGGAACGTCACTGTCCTGTTCTCTGGGCGCACCTTGTTTACCCTCTCCAGCATGCCAGGTGGGGTGAGATTTCGAGACGGGTTTAAAATAGCATTTCAACTGCTTTTTATTAATGGCCCTTACTATGGTGTGTGGCTGCCTCGCTGAATGATCATTTATTCTCTAAATCTGCCTTTGCCCGAGTATTATTATTATTAGTTTACCTGGCAGATGCTTCTATTCAAAGTGGCTTACAGGACAGTACAGGGTTACAGTGCAAAAAACTATATTTAAATACAGTGCAGTTTGCAGCTAGTGCAAATTATACTATAAAAATAAAATAACATTTCTGCATCACCTCGAATTTAGTTTTGAAGTACCTATATAAGCATATAACTTGGATCTTCCTGCAATCAAAGAAATTACAACATGATAACGCAAAAAAAAAAAAACCAAACAAACAAAATAACGCAAGCCATAACAATAGCACAGTAGGATTAGATTTCGAAATGTCACATTTTGCAATTGTGAGATTTTTTGTTTACTAAATTACAAAGCGGGGTGTAATTCAATAGGTTAACATTGTTCAGCAGGTTTCAGAGTTGCAGGGTGATGCAAAACCTTTGGCCACAGCAGGACATATATATTCTCTCAGGGGTGAGGGGGGGGGGGCAGGTCATTTTCCATGCCTCGAGCCTGCCCTTGGCTGGAGGGACCAGCCTTTCTCTCAGGAGGAGCGTATCCACCATGAGAAAGGAGAGCATGAGAGAACAATGGTGTGCAGCTGAGTGAAGGCCATTTATCTGTAGCTAGAAACTGGAAGTGTCCCATCAGACCGGGCTGTTGCGCTGGCAGAAGAGCCAGGGGGGGGGGGGGTAGATTTGTAAATGAAATGCAGATCCCTGAGGGTGACCCATCTCCCTGAATAAAAGCTTCTGTTAATGACTCCACGGACGCATGTCAAAGGTTATGGCGATGTCACTAAACCTAGTTTCTGCACCCAGTGTGTAGAAACTTTTCTCCTGGGACCTGGGCCCTTAAAACTGCTGTTGTTTTTGCTTTTAAGCTGCAGCACCCTACACCCAAGACCTTCCCCCCCTCTGATATCAACCAGTCCCGCTGTGAGCTGGACTCCTGCTCCCGCCGTGCATGCAGCATAAGGAGGCATTTTGTGTGCAAGGGAACTGCTGTATACTTGCATTCCATCTCATAAGGATTTACAAATCTCTCTCTCTCTCTCGCTCCTTTGTCTGTTTTGACAATGTTCCAAGCTTTTCAGTTCCAGCGGTTTGATTTCATGTGCACAAGAACTGGAATGCATATGGAATGAAAACTCATTGTGATATATGACAGCTCCTTCTACCAAAAATAAATAATTATGAATCCAAAAATGACACAGAAATCATAAAGTTTTACTGATAAAAGAAAAAAAAAACAGGATTGGTAAAAGAGTTTTCAGTGCAGTAGAGGCGTGCAGAGATCCACTAATAAAGTATTTGTACACATTACACCTTGTGGAGTGTTATGGGCTTTATGACCCCAGAAAATCAGTGCCCCCCCACCCCTTACAAACTATAGACAGTGTCTCTGCAAACCTGGACAAAAACACCAGAGTGTATTTGCCCAGGTTTGCATTAGGTCTACAAATCCATGAAAAGGCTTAGCCTGCTGGTTTGCCATGCAGCACTGGCGATGAATAGCATTCCTGCTCAAGGCAAGGTGCGATTTAGGGACCCTGTTTGTCCAACAGCCCCCTTTCAGATGCTAATGTGCTGCTGCACCTACTGTCGGGCGGCTTGCTTGAGACTCATAAGGTTTCCAATTTTTCCTGGGATCAAAAGTGAAGGAGCTGCTTGAGTCCCAAACCTAGGCTTAACCCAAATGTTAATTTAATTGCAAAGTGCTGTTAACTTTAAAGGAGTTTCTCCTGTTCAGGTGGAACCAGCAGCTGACCTCATTTGAGAAGCCCTCCCCGCCTTGCTTTTAACACAGATTCAATAATCTTGTTTAAAATGCTGTGTTGAAGGTGGTCAGCTAATGCTTAATTGGCTTACTGGCTGGCCTTTGAACCAGATAAGAAACAAGTGCCGTTTTCACTTCAGTAAAGAGCTAATTATAGAAAGCTCTTGAGTGATTATTCTGGCTTTCTTTAGATTGTGTGTTTACAATGCAGAGTAAACTGTGTTCTGTGTGTGTGTGGTTTTATATATATATATATATATAATATATATCTATATATATATATATATAGATAGATAGATAGATAGATAGATAGATAGATAGATAGATAGATAGATAGATAGATAAGAATTTTTAAAGGATTTTGTTTCAACCAATCGCTCAGTTACTTAATTGAACCAGTTATTGTCTTAATTAGTCAAGATTAACAGGTGTTCCAGATCTTCAGCCAGGGATGATGTAAAGACACTTATAAACCCTACTGGATAGGGCCCTCCAGGACCAGGGTTGGAGACTCCAGTTCTAAACAAAGCCGTTTGGGGTTTTAGACCCCATACCGACTTTCTCCAATCTTTTGATTTTATTTTCCAACAATTATTACAGCCACGCAGATAAAACCAGCACTTAATCTCTACTGCGTGGTTGGTAACACCCCCTAACAGCCGATAAGTTGCACTGTATTTTAATTTACTACCATAAAGCAAAGCCAGCGTGAATGTTTATCTTCAATGCCTGCGGGAAGCCGTGGAAATGTTATCCTGTGTGCTCGAGTTTTACGCCGATAATTACCTGGCCGAATGTTTGCGCGTCACAATTTTGTGTTAATTTCCTTTTGCTTTATTTCGCATGCTTTTGAATACGTGTAAATTAAATCGGGCGGGTTATCTGCTGAGCTGCGAGCACGACTGTCAATAAATGAAGTCATTCTAGTGCCACAATCGCTGCCTTATCTCGCCAGCACGAAAAAAAAGTAATTATTGTCCACTATCCCGCAGCAGACCGCACCCCTCCCGGCGACCCCTGCACAGTGCCATTCCAAATATACTCCTCAAATCCCTCAGGACTCACATTCCAGCAGACTGAGAACGGGACAGCAGCGTCCTGCTCTGCTAATTTAAGAGCGTGGAAACGTATTTGAACGAGCCTGAAGCATTGTCCGCCCCGTGATTTCATCATTTCACACCGCTTATGCAGAAGACGCTAGGTACAAGTACGGGATTGTTTTGGCGACTCTCGCGTAAAGTTGCAACAATTTATGTTACATTTTGAGAGATCTAAGTAAATTCTACAAATGGTATCATTTATCTGGGAAGAGGAGCGATTTTAAAGGCGCGGATTTCGATTTTGTGTTTATTTGGAGTGGTGGGACTCACGTTTCACTAGATCGAGATGTTAAGGAAACAGAGGAGCCTCGCTCTGTGGTTAAAGGGTAGGTTCCTTTTTTTGTTCCCGTTATGTGCGCATTTCTCGTCTGTGCACTAAACGCGGTCACTTTTATAGTTCGTTATATTATACCTATTCATAAGATTTACACTCAAATTTTAAATAAACAATTTGAATATAACTGAAGGGCTAGGCTGTGCTCAAACCTGACAGCACAGTAATTGTACTATACAAAAATAAAATGTATGGATCACTTTGTTTTAATTCAGATTTTTGTGTTTAATAATTAACATTCTGTTTAATTATTCTGGACCATGTATAGTTTTCTTTAAATATATATTTTATATTTAGTCCCATTTTTTCCACACTGTACTCGCCACACACTAGGTACAGTATCGCTGTTGCTAGGGTCCCCTGGCCGGGTGACTGTTGAGTTATCCGGGGTAGGGTACCAGTATGCACGTTGAAGCCGCAGCTACCTGCCTACGAAGTGCGATGATACTGACGGTGTAGTTTACTATAGTTCCAGCTTGCCAAGGTGTACTATTGCTATCGGAGAGGGTAGACTTGCAGTTTAATGTCTCGCCAAGTAAATGTGTCGATGAATCGCAGTTAAACGAATGTGTGCCGCTGCTGTAAATATTACTCGCTAAAGTGATTTTTTTTTTTATTTTGCATCCGGTCTGCCCACCTGGGGGTCTATTTCTGCAGAGCTACTTTTGATATTGCCACTGTAATGAAATGATTGCCGCTAGCTCTTACCTGGTTTTAACTTGAGTCATGGGTTTATAAAATAAACGTGTGGTTGCAAACATGTATTGTCATTTTCATGAGTGTGGTTAAAGTCCAGGGCTTGTAACCAGACGGTCACCGGTTAAAATCCCACCTCTGCCACTGACTGACTCACTGTGTGTGACCCTGAGCAAGTCACTTCACCTCCTTGTGCATCACTATCTGAAAGCATGGCTTGCAAACAGAGATTTATTTAATCAAGTTGCAGCTATAATGTTTTAAAATATAAAGACATGTCTGTTAGTATGTGTTTCTTTCAAAACTGCGCATTCAAGACCTATGGAATTTACAGAACACACAGCCGTGAAGGTTAATGGAATCCTTTTGTTATGAATGTTCCATTTAAATTCTGAGAGACTAGGTCATCTCCACCCTTTTATATCCCATTTTAATGAGTGATGAGCATTCAACATTGCACACTGTGGAGAAAACAGTATGCATGGTCTTCTAAATCCCAAAATCTGATTCATAGTCACTGAAATGGCTTTGAGGCTTCCTCAAAAAGACTGATGCATATCCTGAAGAACGGGATTAATGTGTACAGTCCATCTCTGTGTTTTTAACCATCGCTTTTATACTGAGCCCTTACTGGTAAGACAGACAGAATCATTGTCATTTATTGAATTCCAGTTCTGGTAAAATTCAAACTATTTGTAATTCACAGGGGTTAGTGTGCAGATGGATTCCTGTGTGACTAGCCGGTCATGTCCTTGCGTTTCAGCAACTTGATCAAATCAAGGATTTCCTCATTCTTGAGAAAGCAGGGATGGGAAAGGTGACTGGGTAGAAACTGTGTCTCTGTTAACTATTTTCATAGCGTTTGAAGTATTAAATTAGTGTTGTGACATTATTCAAAATTGAAATTCATTTTTTGAATATTCTTTTTATTTTAAATGAACTGCAAAAAACAATGATCAATTCTGAAAATATCTATATATAATATATGACTGCATTCCTGCCTGTAGCTGAATTAATATTGAGTTCTCTGACTGGTGCTGTATTTGATCCAGCTAGACAGCAGTGGAAATTTTGGGATTGTTTTTAAAGTGTAATCCGCTGCAGATAAGAGCTCATTTTTAACAATAGCCCTTGCTGGATTACATGAGGTGTGAGACACTTTGAATGTGCATTTGGTCATATGTGCTGGTGGCTTGCTTGAAATACCCAGGCGTTCGCTCTAATCCCGATCGCTGAGGTGGTCTCTCTCCAAAGCAGAATTCTCCCAGGCTCTTAATGTCTGGGGGATGGGGGGGCTCTCTCAGGCCAGGCAGGGGACTGGATATTTAGGGTGATCTGTGGGTTAGCTGGGAGAGAGAACAGGCTTGTTTGATGGCTGTTTAGCTGCAGGAACATTACTGGTTACTGTTTGAGGGCCTGTTCAGTTCTGAATTCAAGCAACGCCCGCTGCAAAGCATTATCAGTTACAAGAACGATGGGTAAAGTGCAACATGTTTGGAGCTTTTTTTTTAAATAACCATCAATTTGAATATTTTTCCAAAACAGCCAAATGCCTTCCAAAAAAATATAAATAAATAAATAAATACAAATAAATGATACATTTAGAGCTTCTGATAATATACTGAACAGCAACTACAATAACTTTTCAAACTTTTCAATCAGTCAGATGACCTCAGCTCATGTGTAACGCCTCTGAATAATGCAGTGGTAAAAGCATGAAAAGAAACCATTGGACATTTTAAACACATAACGGATGGTTGATTTTCAACAGAAAGTCTTTACAAAAACCAGCCCTGTAGCTTGGTGTCCATCGTGTTCCTGTTAAGAAACAGGACTGACCAGCCTTCCTGTAAACCTGCTCGCTACTTTCCCACGATTCTAACTGATCATTAGAGTTGGTATGAGGTATGCTGAATTATCCATGAATCAGCTGAACACTTACTGAATTGCATACGAATCTGTAAAGGATTGCTGGTATGAATGATTGATGACTGAGGGCAATGGCATGTGCACTGTGGCTGGACGCTCAAAGGCTTGGAATGTGTGTGTTTGGATACAGTAGCATTTCAGAGTGGAATCTACCAACGGTTGCGGATTCTGAAGGCTGAGGGGACAGGAAGCCACTTTGTGGCTTGAAACTTGGTTTCAGATCGCTGCACGGCACACCATGGGAGACTTGGGGTTTGAAGCAGCAAAGTTGCCTCAAGCTAGGTCTCCTGGAATCAGGTTTCAAGCCTCTGTTCCTGAAAAAGTGGCTTTGTGTTCCCTTGGCTTTTAGTGCAGTAATAATAATAATAATAATAATTCATCCCTGGAAAAATAAAACTGCATATGGTGTGTGTGTTGGTAGGTATATATTTCTGGATGTATAGTAATTGTTTGGAATGACGCTATTGTTATTTTATTGATTCTGGTTTGCTTCACTCTCTCTTTGTATTGGTGCTGCACTGTTGATGTTCGTGTGCTGGCCCTGCAGGCACAAAGTGAGTAAACAAATTCTAACAGTTTGCTTTGTGAAACCTAATGATAGCGAGGGCTCAATAAAAGCCAGGTTTGGACTTTAGAACCCAACCCGTTCCTTCCTGGTGAACTGGCTACTTTTGACTTCTTTGTAGTCTTCTATGGGTTCCAAATTCCAAAATGACCACATGGTAACCACAGTAGCTTTAGCGAATGATTACAAAACAGCCAGAAACTTTAGCAGATAGCGAGATACGACCAAGGCGCTATTGAGAAGCAGGTAAGGTTACCTCTGTTGAAGAACTAGTTCTGAGATGGGGGGGCAACTTCAGGTCAAACCCGATTTCTACAAAAATCATAATAAAAAAAATGCCTTTGTTTTAGTAGAGACAGCCTTGGCTGGAATGCCCTGGGCGTCTACCAGAAACATCCCATTAGGAGCTCTCCTGCAGTGCCCTGTGGCTTATCACTCTTATCTCATTTGAAGTGGATGCTGCTAGTTGGTTGGTTAATGAATCTGGAAACTAACTTTTTGAGAGATAGCTGAGCCTCCTAGCCTGAAAATAGTTCCCCGGTGACAGCCTCTTGATTTGTGGGCGTGTTCCCTTCAGGCTTTATAACTCTTCCTTGACGACACATTTCTGTAGTTCCCGTGCAGCGCAGGTGCACTGTGTCAGTGTGTAAGAGCCAGGTCTCCTAGCGGTGTCTTCAATTCCCTTCCTTTTACTGCCCACAGAAAGACAGTCCCCAGGCAGCTCCGTCGTTCTCACCAAGATGAACCTGTACCGGAGCTTTGGAGCCCTCTCGGATTCCTGGGAGCCGGAGTTTTCCTTTCCGGATCGCAGAGAACAGGGAAGCCCTGATTTCAGGAGGCGGGTGATCCGATTGAAAGGCAGCGTCTCTGGCAGCAAGCCGGTGGGGATCCTCAAATCCGAGTCTGAAGATTCGGGAATGGAGCTGGCGAGCAGTGATAATTCCCCTTCCACACCTTTGGGGTCTGTGCACAGCTTGTCCACGGGCGGCTCAGAGAGCTCCCTGGATCCCAGCGTGTCTGACCTGAGACTGGGGAATGAGAGAGAGGATTCTTCCCCTTCTTCCCCTGTGCTGTCCCGGCAATCCGACAGTGGACTCCTGGAGACTGGGAAGACCCTGCCAAGGAGCTGGTCCACCAGCAAGATGCTGGAGCAGTTGCTTCTCAGGACAGAGTCGAGGTGGGAAGCCTCTCCAGCACCCTCATCAAGAGGGACCTCGGAGCTGGAGGCAGAAGCCGGTGATACAGACAGCATTCAGACAGCTGCCTTCGACGAGCAAGAGAAAAGAGCGTCTAGAAGATCAGGGAAGAGGCTCATCCTAATGAGGTCCCAGAGCTGCGAGACGCTGGACGACCGCTTTGACGCGTGTTGGGGAGGAGGAGATGTGGTAAGGGTTTTATTTCGTTTTCTTCCTTGAACTCTGCAGAAAACTGCATTTTTTGGGTTAGGCTTGTTATATGGCATCACAATACATACTGTGACACTAAAACATCTTCAGGTAGTTTTGTACAGTAGATTCCTCATTTTGGTGTTACCGTGTCCTACCATTTATTTACCCATTATCAACTCCTAAAACATACCTTCAAAAAAGCTTGACACATTATCCAATTGACACATGTGCTTAATTTTATTTATATAATAAAAAAGCAGTAAGATTTATATTGCTCTCCCAACAGTTCAGGTGTATATTATAGACTGCCTCAGTACTTGCACTGAGGTAAACTGAGGATCATTCAGACACACTGAATGGGTGCTTTGAAAACACACTGTTGTTGGTTTTCCATTAACTTTAAAAGCTAATATCTTTATCAATATTAATAAAATGAGTCGAGGTCATTCGTCCCGTCTAAGCTCGTCCAGTTCCTAGTAGCTGATTGATGTCAGAACTTTGTCAAGCCAGGCCTTGCAGGATCCAAGTGATTCTGCCTCAACAACATGACAAGATAGCCCATTCCCTACCCTCACCCCTCGATTCAAGAAGCAAGCATACAGTTTTTCTATGTGCACTGAAAAATCTCCCAGTGCTTTACAAAACAAGTTCACGGCAAACAGACAGCAGAAGTCATGTCGTGGAATGTGCCACGTGTATATAGAAAGCCCCCCAGGATTGGGTGTTTTGTAATTGTAGTGATTGAGAGAGAAGGGTTAACACAGAATTCTATTCAGGACCCCCCCACCCCACCCCAACCCCACCCCTGACAAGCAAAACCTGCTCCTCCAGGTAGATGTCAGGTCTGGAATGTAAGAAATGGATATCGCAGGATTAGCACAGAGCTCCTGGGGTGAGGGATTAGTGAAACCAGCACAGAAAAGCAGAGCTGCAGTGAGGGGAGGGGAAGGGAGGAGCGTGGCTTTCTCAATCTTCAAACAGTGGGATGTTCTCGCGGCTGCAGCTCTTCGTTGCTGGAGGTAGTTAGCTGCATTGTCGGCATACCTTGGTGACTGTGGAGTTAGGTTTCTGGTAGAGCACACACGACAGCACTATCAAAACCCTTAGATTCAATTTTCAGTACATTTTAATTTGAAAGAAAAATCTCTGAAAGTTATATATTAGTTTGATGTGGTGTCTTGGTGCTTCTTTTTATTTGTACATTGTAACTGTTTTTATCTACATTGCGATTTGTCTTATTTTTAGTTCCCAGGACCCCCTTGTAAATGGGTGAGTCTCCTGGTTAAATCCGTAATAATCTTGGTATTCGTTTTCCAGGTGGATGGAGCGAGGGGGGGCACGGTCCCACTTGGCTCCAGCCAGGGTTTGGGCTACCTGGAGCAGGTGTGCAGGATGCTGGAGCAGGTAGCCCGGCTGCAAAAGACCAACCAGCTTCTCCAGAGACAGAAGGAGGCTGCTGAGAACCAGCTCCAGGGTAAAGCCTCTGAAGAGGAGCTGTTTTATGGGCATTGTTTGTGTGGGGCGGCCAAGGAGTTCTTGAAACCCAATCGGGAGGAGACCCGACGGAGTCACATGGATCTGGCCGGCCAATGCCAGAATCAGGACTCCTATCTCCCCGCCCACTACAGGAGGAGGTCACGCTCGGTTACGCAGGTGTCTCTGAACTTCAAGTCCCTCGGTAAGAGCATCCGTCCTGGTCTGTCTGCACAGTGTCAAAGGGCAATTCCCTAAAAGCTGGCCCATCCACTCCTGGTCTTTGTTCCCACCCGCTTCTCAATTGTTTAATTGAAAACCTTCATCCAGACCCTGAAGTAGCTCATTCTCTCATTTTACCTGTTAAACCTGGAGTGGAATAGCCCTCGGGACCGGGATTGGACACCCCTGCACTAGGCAGTAGTTCCTTTCTTATAAAGCTTAGCTATATAATTTAATGTAGTTAGCCCTGCATTTTCTGGTAGAGCTTGTTTTATATATGTAGTGACAGATTAGCTCTTTGCTGTATGTTTTAGCCCACTCAGAAGCTTACAAGAAGACCACATTTCTCGACCAAAAATGTGTTGAAAAAGGTACCTGATTGGGCAGTGTTTGGAGAGACCCAGGACTGGCAGGCAGGGGGTTGGGTCAGGATTGAGGCTCTGTCTCTCTCTTGCAGAGGTCTTTTATGTATGATAAAACCACAAGAAGCCAACTGGGTTCGTTCAGTAACTGGGTCTGGTGTTGGGTGATCAGCCCTTGCATTTGCTTATAAAATATTCACGGCTGTTTCTTGTTTCCTCAGGGGAATCTGATTTACCTTCACCCCATTTCATCAGCACTGGAAACCTGCTGGAGACCTTACCGGAGATCCAGAGACCCCTCCCCCCGGTCAAGGTAAGAATACATTCTCTCTGCAGGGTATACAGCACTGTGCACCTTTATCAGAACACCTCTGCCTGTCATTTAGATCTGTTCTATACAGGTATGGCCAAAAGTTTTGCATCCACGTATAGAATTAACTAATTTTGCTTTATGAAGGCAAATGAAGTCTTCTGAATAATGTCACATTAACATATCAAAGTACACAGCGCTTTTGTAGTTTTCATGATACTTAATGAAAAACTGACAATTTAAAAAAAATGTGACATTTTAAAATCTAACATGAAATATGGTGCTACTATTATGGCTTCCAGTAGACTAGGCTTCTGGAATATGATTTTGTAGTTTCTCGGAAATAAAATATCTGAATTATGTTTACATAGTTTTTTTTAGGTGATGCTAAACGTTTGGCTATAACTGTACCTCCCTGCATGAAAACATGTGAGAATTTCAATTTCCGCTCAGTAATCGGTGATATAGAAGCAATAGGCACTGGTGTGTGAAAATGTTAGACCACTTTGTGCTTTAATTAGGCACCTCAAACAACTTCTAAAGTCTTGTGCATTTTATCATTTGTGGCTGTGTGTTCCGTTTCTATTAACTGCATGTGTGGCCTAGTCATCAATTAAATGAGACAGTCATTAATTTGCCTAGTTTGACAGTTTTCCGAGCTGTTCAGTTCCAATGGTTTGATGTTATATTCACGGCAAATCAAAGCTGCAGAAGGAACGGGGTGTGTTCTAATAAATAT
Source organism: Polyodon spathula (assembly GCF_017654505.1). NCBI lineage: Eukaryota > Metazoa > Chordata > Actinopteri > Acipenseriformes > Polyodontidae > Polyodon > Polyodon spathula. Next base: position 7,464,058 of record NC_054564.1, on the reverse strand, counting down.
GTTAAGAATCTGCTCTGTGTCGAGGGTTGACCCGTCCGTGCTGTGTTTCACAGGCAGAGCGCTCACACTGGGGGAAGATAAAGCACCTTGTAAAATTTCTGCACATAAGACCGGAGAAGTCCGAGACCAGGGGCTCCTCCACGCACCTGCACAGGTAAGAACTGACCCGGCCAACCAGGAAAGCAAGCACACCTTGTATCGGAAATGCAGCAAACTTACCTAGGGAAAGCACCCCAACTGAAATTGAGTTGAATATTGAATATTGCTAACGATAGTAACACAGGGTTGCAAAATGACCCTTTAAGAACAGACTGTACAGCCACCTGCTTCAAGAAATCACACATGCTTTCATTGTTCTGTACGAATGTATTCATGCGTTTTTATTTTATTTTGTAGTCAAGAAGCACGAAGTACCGAAGCTGCCAGTCCTAAGCAGAGGTTTGTCCCATTGTTTAAGAAGAGGGGGAAGAACCAGAGTGTGTGTTAGCAGGAGGATGCACCCGCCCTTCGAGACTCGGACTTTGCAGGCTGCCGAGCCCGTCCTGGCTTGTGTTGGAGAGGGAGCTTGCACTGTAATGAGCAGCAGGATTGGCGACTGGTTAGAGCTGGAATCGCACGTGGCTTTGAGACATCGTGCTGCGCAAATGAAATGACCCAAAGAAGCTACTGTGTGTGTGGTTTTTTTTTGTTCCGTTTTCTTCTCCTAAGACTTGGAGGAGGAACCAGTGTAATTTCCTGCCACCAACTATAAGGAAGGATTTCTGTGAAACAGTTCACTATAAAAAGGGCTCTGAGGAAACTGTTTCTATATTGTAAGTGTCTTGCCTCATACTGCCTCGGTTTTGTTAAGTTGCTTTTTTTAATTTATTTTTTTAAAGTTTTATTTTTTTTTTTTAAACCAGCGTGACCTTATGAAGAAAGGTCCTGCATTGCTATAAATTTATAATGAAACAAACAGGTAAACTGAAATACCTCAATTAGCAAAGGGCTACATGCAAACTCATATTAAAATATATATTTTAGTATTCAGCAACAAATATATCTGTTTAGCCCTGCTGAATATATAGGCTGCTCCATAGTCTAGAGGGACGATACCTTTTCTTCATGAAAACTGTTCTAGATTGCAGCAAAAAAACAGCCAGTTAAATATTATACTCCTGACTTTGTGAAGAAAGATCAAGGAGAACACGCGTTCTTCATGTATATCCATTATATACAGGATACAGCTTGCTCACGATGCTGCGCTCCAGGAGTCCACAATCGCTATTTATTTCACCCTGTTGACTCTGCTCGAGATGCTACTGAATTATATTTATACACACTTTGTATTGAAATGTTTTACTGCAGCTTTGTATATCGTTTTAAGATGTACATGTATTCTTCCTTAAGTATCTGGCTGTTTTATAAAACCTATCATGTGATGTATTTATGTAACATAATGTATCCCTGCCCATATACTATAATGGGTGGAAGCAGCCTTGCATGGCAATAAATATAAATTTTGTTCTAAATGTGAATATCTTTATTTGTCTAAAATTGCTCAAGTTAGTATAAAAGTGCATAAACTGTCTTCGTGAATATTTTATATAATAATATTCAAGTTGTATTTGGGTTTCCTCCCCTGAGCTCTCTTCTACAGACTTCACAAATGTACACGTGAGCCACAATCTATTTATAAGGCAATCTATGAGAGACGGTCTTTCCTCAGGTAGATTACAGAACTCGTATTCCATTTAAAGAGGATCAGACGGGTTTAGTAGACTCTAAAGATATCTTAAAGACCAGGATGGAAGCTCATTCTCTGTATGTTGCAAGAATTCCCCCAAAAAGAGAACAAAATTGGACCCATATTCTTTTTTGTTGTTGTTGTGAGTTGCCAAGGCAACTGGCGGAAAATGTAAACACAAACAACTTGACAATACAACTTCTTGAAAGAATAGTCAGTTTTTGTTGGGTTTTTTTTTCCCCAGAAAGGTCAAACCAAGTAAACAAATATTTAATTATGTAGGCCTCAATTTACAAAGCTTTTCCTTGTCAGTTATTGAGAGAATGCTTTTTGTTAGAAATGTCATAAATGAGTTTGATAGACTGTTGCTAAGGAACAGTATTTTATTAAGTGTGAGAATTGGACGCACAGTTATGCTGTCTATAGAATGTAGCTGTGATTCCGCTGTCACAACAAGCACTGCGCTGTTCCAGTGACTGCCCTTCTCTCCCTCTGCATTCAGGTCTCTGTGTGGATAATGGTTTGTAAAGCACTGCGCTGTTCCAGTGACTGCCCTTCTCTCCCTCAGCATTCAGGTCTCTGTGTGGATAATGGTTTGTAAAGCACTGCGCTGTTCCAGTGACTGCCCTTCTCTCCCTCTGCATTCAGGTCTCTGTGTGGATAATGGTTTGTAAAGCACTGCGCTGTTCCAGTGACTGCCCTTCTCTCCCTCTGCATTCAGGTCTCTGTGTGGATAATGGTTTGTAAAGCACTGCGCTCAAAATCAGGAGTCAAAACCAAATGTTTTTTCAAAAAGCTGAGTTAAAGGCCCAACGTTCTTCCCACAAGCCCTCCGTTTGTAAAAAGGTTAAACCTGGTTTTTCTTTTAATTGAATTGCAATGGGTTTAAATTGAGTAGAAATCTGGTTACAACTTTGAACGCCCCCCACCCCCCACGCGTTTAACGCATTTTATTTTTGTCTGATTTGCTCCCACTGGGACAGTTTGCAGTTCTGGCTTAACCAGTACAAGCACCTTGAGCAAGCAACGGGGGATGTTAGCGCAATAAAAGCACCTGCTTGGCTTTGCTAACAAAGGGTGCACAGCATTGAAGAGTTCTGTAATCACTTGTGGGGCGGTCCTTTCAAAATCAAAGACAGACACCTTGTTCCCTCACAGGTGTTCAGTGAAGCCCTACCAGATAATGGCTGAGCACCGACACCCTATTCACACCTGTAGGTGTGTAATACAACCTTTAAAATATGGTCTGCCTTACATCACACAGTTAATTTGTTGTACATTAGAGAGAGACAATCTAAAGATGAACTTGGTGAGTAGGTTTCAGGTCACTGCACGGCACACGCCAGGGGAGACTTGGGGGTTTGATAAAGCAAACTCAAACTAGGTCTCCTGGAACCAGGTTGCAAGCCGCTGTTCCTGTAACAGTGGCTTTGTGTTCCCTGAGCATAAAAATAAAGTAACTGACAATATGAGCTACGACATCCAGTGATGCGTTGTTATAAGAAGCAGGAGGACAAAGATTGAAGGGTCAGGGGTCAATTCCTAATTCTAGCAGCGTCTTCGTCAAAACATCAGCCCTGGTGATTCCTGTAGTCTCCGGCAGGGCTGTGTTTCTGAAGCGTATTGTAAGGCTAATTACAGTTCTGGTTGTAACATTCTTCAAAGCTCATGCAAGAGGCAAGGGTGTGATCCGTTTGCTCTGCCCAACCCAGATTACTGGGTGATGTCATACCAGACCTGTGAGGCAGGCATTGATAGCTCTGGCTTTCAATGAACTGCCCCCCCCCCCCCCCGCCCCCCCCCCCCCCCCCCCCCCCCCCCCCCCCCCCAAAATAGCAGATATCAGAATAAATATATACAGTACTTTAAAAAAGGGACCTAGGTTTAAAAACAATAAACAATAAGAATCATTTTGGTTCTACCCCTTTCTTTTGGAAAACACGCAGCTGTTTCAGTCTCAGAGGCTTGTCACATCGATAGCCTCCTCAGAATAGAGGGACTTTCACTGGCGCTTCTGTGATGAGTAAACTATGCAAGCGGCAGACCTGGGCCAGCCTCTCAGTGCCGCTGCTGTTCTCCTGAGCTGCACACTCTCGCTCCGCACCATGTGGGTGAAACTCACTGTTCAAAAGCCACATTCCAGCTCTCTGTGTAACGCTGCCTGTCACGAGCCAATCGCTCTTTCCACTTAGACACAGCGCACTTTCTTAAAAAAAGGGCACGACCATCTACAGCCGAGGCCAAAAGTTTTGCATCACGTAGAATTTTAAGATTGAGACATAAATAAATAAATAAAAATAAAAACTATCAACATCACTTTGATCTTTTATTTAACAAAGAAATTGCACAATGATATCGCTTAAGTCTACCAGGAAGCCATATAGTAGTACAGTAGTTTTTCATGTTAAATTTCAAAATGTCAAATTTTTTAATTCAATATGATAAGGTAACATAACTAGGCAGGTTTCACTTGACTTCAAGAAGCAGAATTAGCTAATTCTACAGGGTGATGCAAAACCTTTGGCCATGGCTGTACAAGATTCACAGCAATTGGGTTGACAGTCTACAGTCCAATGAAAATATATATACTATGCTCTGGGAAACTATATGTTTCTGCAGGTAGAATTTTGGTCAATGACTGAGGATTCTTCCACAGTCCAGCCATGCGTTCTTTATCAGAAGCAGACTGGTGTTGCTGTCCAGTTTGTTAATGTAGTGGAGACGTGATTGATGTAGTTAGCACTCTTTTAACTTGGCACACATGCTGAATGCTGCCAGAAGCTGGAAGTGTGGAAATCAAGTTGTTCTGGATTTTGCTGGCATTGATTCCCAGCTGCCCTGTTCATTTCCACGCTTCAGTGTAAGCAGATAGATCTGGATTACCCGAGTCAGTTCTGTAGAGTTTCATAATTAGTTTAGAAGGGGAACCTGATTTTAACACAGGGTAATCCAAACTGCTCTTGACTGTGTTATTTGGAAAGTAAAGCAGAACGGCTGACTTACTACGGCCTTTCCCAGCATGCTGTGCTCCCAGCTGGCAGTAAAACATTCCAATGTTTATTGCTGTAAAGATCTGTGTGGGGTGGATGGAAGGAGCTGAATGATCCTAGCATTCCAACTGGATCACAAAGGAACCTCACATTGTACAAACCTGTGGGATGGTTCATTTTTTATTCTGACATGCCTCAAGCCTGCCCTGGACTGGAGGGAGCCCCCCTTCTCCTAGGGAGGTGAAGGAGGGAGCAGTTCAATCTCCATGCTGTAGTCCTGTCTGGAAAGCTAGTGCACAAGCAACATATGGTAGAACATTTGATTACAGATCAATGCAACCACAACAAAACGTGCAACAGGAGCCCCAAAACCAAGCCCAGATCGCACACACGAGAGTGGAGAGCCTCACACCCCTCTTAAAGCAGGGGTGGTCACAAGTAAAATACCCCAAGCATTGCTCGTTGATCTTATCTAACAAAGCAACACCAAACGTGTAATCCAGGTATTTGCACTGGCTGCACGGCTCAGTTCACCTTGGCGTTTGTTTACAGTGAGTATGCGTTTATGACATTATCACCTCGCAGTATTCACGACGGCACAGGAATGCGCGCCAGGTGCACCCTGCAATGTCACCTCAGTGCCGCACCTGCGCCCGCATTTGCAATGCTACAAAAAAAAAAAAAAGGGAAGGCACCAAAGACGGTCCGGACAGCATGACGCCAATAACTGACCGTAATCTTAAACACTGCCTCTGCAGTTTTAGCACAGACACAAAAAAAACAAAACACGTCTCCTCCGTCCCAGTAGATGGCGGTAAATGCAAAAGAACAACCTCGAAATGCTGCCGTTCTGGTCATTGTGGAAAAGGTGGACAACAAGGAAGCTGCTGGGTTTTTTGGAAATAAAACGAGGAATTTAGAAAAGCGTGTGGCTTTGCTATTTAAGCTAAAGGACGCGGCATACCCGGTGAGTGAGATGCAATAGTCTGCAAGGCGATTATGTTGCTGGTAATAATGATGCCACACACACACAAAAAAAACACTCGACCTTTGTCGCAATAAATTAGCGCAGATCTGGCGATGAAGAGTTGATCTTGTAAAGAAATTGTCAAATGCTTGTGTAGATTTAAGTTGTCGTGCGTATTAAATGCGAACTGGGTCAGTCCGCACCGAGACTGGGAAATTAGCTTAATATAGCACAGGCGGTCATCTCCAAGCCGCTTGGATTAAACGCGCCTCGAAAAAGGGTGGTAATTATTCACGACCCTAAATTTCACAGACTCGGAATAGCACCGGTTTTTGGACTACCTGACTGTACCTTAGATTAGGGGTGCCCTATCCCGGCCGTGGAGGGCTGTACCACTTCAGGGTTACCAGCTGAAATGAGATGACCTGCTTCAGCCGGGTCTGGAGGGATGGGGTGTAATCCAGCACTAACGTTTTCTGAAACAAACGGATCAGAATGATCCAGATAAAAGTAATCTCGATCACAAAATGTTTGAAAAAAGCAGCCCGGGGAGTGGAAGGGCTGTCTTGGGCCAGCCCTGTCTTGGATCCAGTAGTCCAGGATTAGTGCTAATTGAGATCTGTAAAATTACCTGCATGGGGCCTAGTGTGATGGTCTGTGTTTGATTTTCCAGGTTACTCCTTGAGCTGCTCCAGGATTCGTTAACAGTTCTGCTAGGATGGACGTGTCGCAGGCAGCCCCTCTCCTGCAGGTAAAGGGGAGGAACCTGCTTTCATTGTAACTGCGCTTCAAATCAGTCAGCTCTCCGCCTCATCCAAGCACAGATTCATTCTTTTATCCTGTAGCAGCTTTTCAGAACTGCCCGCTGCATTCTGAACATCTTTTTAACTGCAATTTCTCCAGGTTCAAACTCTGACCTACTGAAAGTTGTATCTCTGGGGACCAGTGCGCCCCTGTTTAATTCTGCAGGTATATTTTATAAGAGAGAGATATTGCACTGTGATTGTCGCACTGCAGGAAACGTGTTTTTAAAAATGTGTCATTAAAGATCTTCATGTTGCTGTTGTCCTGTGTGTGTGTGTGCTTCCCTTCCCAGAATACTCAGCAGGCGGGCCTGGGGCACAAGCAGCGCGTGTTCACTGGCGTCGTTACCAACATGCATGAGTATTATGGGGTGGTGGATGAAGAGGTTCTCTTCCAGCTGAGGTGAGAGCAGCAGCAGGACTTGTGGTTCTAGCCTTCACACCCACAGGGCTCTCTGTCTGTATTCAGCAGCTGAATTTGTAGCTTTTTCCCCCAGTCGAGATCCTGCGCAATGCATTGTAATCTGGAACCTCATTATTGAATTGTGAAATATTGAGGGAGCTAACAGACTAATGCCATGCCTGCTTCAGTCTCGAAAGTGGAGTCTCTTGAACGAACGCCTGGGATAAACACGCAGTTTTGTTTTAAACATGCTATCTGGCACTGCACTTGGTTGAGGGATCTCTGTCTGCAAGCCAGTGTCTCACTCGGTCATTTCACCTAGACAATTGAATTAGAAATGTGTGCGCTCAACGACTTGCTAAGACCAAAGCTGCAGGATCTAAATAGTCTTGTTTACAATTGATAGGGTTAGAGTGCGTGCTTCCCGATGTTTCACAGAAAAACACAGCTGAGCTGAGCCGTTACCCAGAGCTGCAGTTCTAGAAGTCAGAGTGTCCTTGTGTTCCTAAAAAGCGCAGGTGAAATTGTGTGCAGGTATGTGTTTTATAGTAGCAGTTTCTGTGTTTCAGTGTGGTGAAAGGGCGTGTGCCGCTGGTGGGAGAGAAGGTCCTGGTTAAAGCTATCTACAACCCGGGGCAGAGCATGAAGTGGAGCGCACAGAAAGTTCAGGCAGTTAATAACCAGGTACCCCCGTTTACCTCCAGCACGAGGGCTGAATCAGGGCTGTCTCGTGATGCTCCTCCAGGTTTAACAAGTGTGGTAAAACACAGGGTTAAAGAAATGTGGCCCATGTGTTCACCCCTGTGGTCCTTGGGCGTGGGGCATTTATTTGTTTGCCCCTTATTTACAGGGCATCCCTGATTTCCATCCTTCCTTTAAAATCAGACAATATAATTTGTGTGGTACTTGTGTCCCTTAAACCTTAAAGCAGGGGTCTCCAGGAGAGCCCCTATCCAGCACGTTTTCTAGGTGTCTTTACATCAGCAGTAGCTAAACATCTGGAACGCCTGTTAACTGAAACGTCACTTCAGCTGCTCTCTGTTAAATCGCTTGTGCTGTTTCCTGTTTCCCACAGTCCCTCTTGAAGTCGCTGCCGTCCCTTCTTCCAGCGATGGGCCAGCCACAGAAGCAAGGCATTCTGGGAAACAAACCGCAGCCTCTCCTCCAGGCTCCCATAATTCCTCCCTTAATACCCAGCATGCAGCAGCCCCCTCAAAAACGTAAGACTTTTTTTCTTTCTTGCTGACTGAAATGCAAAGATCCAGTGCATTTACTCCTTGAAAAAGAAAGAAAGCGCTTCACCCAGCTCAGCGCTTTTGTCTGCATTTTGAACAGACGTCTGTTTAAATTTTCTCTTAAATTTTTGTTAACTTCAAAAGTTAACCCTGAATGTTTTGGTCGCGTCTTAACTTGACTGTTCTCGAAAGGACGGAGCAGTTTGTAGCCAAAACTAAGGAGGTACATTTTTTTTTTTTTTCTGGGAAGAAATATTGATTTAGAATGTATCAAACGACATAAATACAGCTTGTGTTATGATTAATTTTTTTTTTCCCTCAAAAGAGAAATAAATTTGTTCCATGATGCGATAAAGCTGCATAAATCTGACATTCTTTTGAGTCAGTTTTGACTCACAGTCCTGTTCGTGTTCAGGAGCAGCATCAGTGCTGTATCTTTTCGGGTCGTGCATTTCAGTTCATTTGAAGAATCCTCTGTGTTTCAGCCGGACTCCTGCAGACTCCGCCCCACCTCTTTCCCCACCCTCACCCCCAGCACCATCCCCACCCCCAGCACCAGCACCCCAGGCAGGGCCAGTTCGATCAGCGTGGAGGGGGGAGGAGACGACACGGAGACGGAGGGAGGCGCGCGGGCCGATGGTGAGTGGAGAATCTGTTCACTTCTTCGTGCAGCTAAACCCTTGGGGACCAGTTAGTGACTGCCTGTTAAAACAAGTGCCTTCATTTTATTACCAGGTTTGAATGTGATTGTGACTTCCAACTGAAGAGCGTTTCTGGGAAACGCAGTGAATGAATCTGCTGTACCACACCTAACTGGGATTGGTGGCAGGCCGCTGTGTTTTTATACAGATGTAAAGGCACGACTGCTTTGTTCGATGCGTCGTCGACCTTGTTCGCTCTTTTTCAATGACAGGTTACCCATGAAGAGCTAGGATTGTTAAGTTTGTATAGGATCAGTGAAGCGGTATGCAGTAGATTTGTATGAAGGCGAGCGTCTGTGTGGGTCTTGTCAACACTCCCAGTAAGCGAACAGACTTTGGCCGTTCTGTAACCCTGCATTGTATCCCTCTGAACTGTGGCTCTCCTCTCCTGATCAGGGATGACGGTGGGGGCTGGTGTGGGGACCGCGTGTCTCAGAAGAGGAGGAAGCTGAGGGGGACCCAGGAGGAGCCCCTGAAGAAAGCCATCATCCAGCAGCCCCGATACTGGCCTCTCTTCTCACGCTTCTCTCGAGACAGGTACCGTTTCTGCTGCTAGTGTGTGTGTGTTCAGCTCTCTTGTGGAGTAGCTGTCCGCTGACGTATTCTACAGCCACACTGTGAGTTTGGGAATGTGAAATCTCACAGGCTCTGTATTGATGGAGCCCCCTGTGCTGGGTGGAACCCTTGGTCAACCGCCCCCGTCTGTGCTGTGTGTGTGTGTTGCAGCTCTGCCTGTGACACTCTGGAAGTGCTGCGTCGATACCCACAGCTGGCACTGCCCGATGACTTCTTCGACCTGCGGCTGAGCTGGGTGGAGACCTTCCCAGCCACCAGACCCCTGACCCTGGGCTTCCCCTGCCCCTTCCACGTGGCAGAGCCGAGGGGGGACCCTGACCCAGCCCAGCCTGCAGACTCTGACCCCTCCTACAGCGCCAAGGTACGGTAGCAGGGTGAGGGGTGTGGTGCTGGCCGGGTGAGTTCTGCAGCACCCTCTCAGGGATTACAGAGAGTAGCTCTTATTCATGGTAGTATTGGACTCACCCAGATAAAATGAGATAGTAGTGCACTTCAGGGGTTAATGATTCTGGGTGGTTTTCAGCTGTAAGGGATACGGGGTGGTTTGTTGAAAGATGCGATTGGTCTGTCCCCTGCAGGTGATGCTCCTGTCGACCCCAGGACTGGAGGAGATGTACCAGAAATGCTGCGCTCTGTCTGAAGAACAGAAGGAGGTTTCTGCAGGGCCAGTGCACCCCACCATGCTCATCAAGGTTTGAAAGACTATTTTTGAATTTTTTATAATGATGTCTGGGCTTCTGCTTCCGAAAGCAAGTCTGGTCTCCCGTGTTCTCATATAGACCCAAAATTTCACCGACCTGTTAGCTACTTTGCGATTTATGCTTTGTATTCCTTGTAATGGTCTGTGGTTTCTGATGTGTGGTTTCTGATTTGCAGTTCTTGGTTGGGCTGAAGCAGGAGGAGGCAGTGGTTCTGGGGGGAGCCTGGTCCCCTTCTCTGGATGGGTCCAAACCGGTCAAAGACCCCCAGGTTCTGATCCGGACCGCTGTGCGCTGCACCAAGGCACAGACCGGGCTGGACTTGAGCATTTGTTCTCAGTGGTGAGTTTGTTTTGTGCCCTGCCTGTTCCTATCCAGTCAAGCCCAGCTTTATTCATGCAGCTATAAGGGAGGAACAATTCATGTATCATATTTCAATAATATGGTATTGTATAAGTTTTTTGAAACGCAGGGCTGGTGTGAGTTTCATGGCATCGATATCGCAAAGGTGATCTCTCCTCTCTCTCTCTCTCCTCTCCTCCCTCTCAGGTTCAAGTTTGCAGAGGTACGGTATCTGCGAGCTGGGCTGGTGGAGACCACGGTGTTCTTCCTCCCGGACGTGTGGCACTGCCTCCCCTCTGTGTCGGAGTGGGAGGCCCTGCTGCTGGCACACAATCCGGGCACAGAGAGCGGCTGCTCCCCAGCATCGGACCAGGTACTGATCCTCCCTGCCAGAGGGCGCCACTGCCTGTGCCCTTTCCTATTGGCATTTTACACTGGCATTTGTGTTTTTTTTTTTTTTCAATTTGTCAGTTTTTGGTTTAGTATATAGAAAAACTACGAAGGTGTGTGTAATTCAGTATCTTAACATAACATTATTCAGCAGGTTTCATCCGACCTTTATGAAGCACAATGAGTTAGTTCTACAGGGTGATGCAAAACCTTTGGCCATTTTTGTTTGCTGTTTTTGTCTGCTTTACAATGCTCACCCATGCTTTGCACAGGCCGCGGAGGAGAGCACTGCTGTGGACAGCCAGACCCCCGATCCTCTGGGGGCTCTGCCGGACGAGCCTGCCCTCCTTGTGCACCCCAGAGAAGGGATGTCCTGCGCCACCCTGCCCCTCCGCTCACTGCTAGAGTACAGGAACAGCCCTGGACACAGCAACTTTGAGGTAGACTCTGCCCAACCCAAGGCACTTACAACAGGGGGGCGAGGGGAGAGAGGCTGAGCCCAGCCGGGAATAAGAATGCTGCGATGATGCAGACATCCATCACCTTGTTTCCTTGAGCGCAGACTGTGCAAATGTATTAAACACCTTGAGACTTTTCCTTTATATGCTTTATGTACCTGCTTGCATGAAAACCTCTGGGTGTGAGAATTTCAATTTCCGCTCAGTAATCGGTGATATAGAAACACGCTCGTGTGTGAAAATGTCAGACCGCTCTGTGCTTTAATCAGGCGTCTCAAACAACTTCTAAAAAGTCTCCTGCATTGTACCGTGTGTGACTCTGTGTTCCTTTTCTCTTACTGTTTAAAATTAATTGCATTTTTGGCCTGTTAAAGTCATCGTCAATTAAATTAGACAGTGCTCGTATATCTAGACGGTTTCCCGTGATTTTCTCTGGAGCACGCACCTGGGAGCTGATGGCTGTCTTTCTCGTGCAGGTCTCCCTGATGGCTGAGCTCTTCAATGAGATGCTGCAGAGAGATTTCGGGCTGCGAATCTACCGAGCACTGCACTCCATCCCAGAGAGAGCACCGGTGCAGCCCGGGAGCCAGGGGGCAGCAGAGAGCCAGGACGTGCACATGACAGTATGCTGTGCAATACAATTTGCAAAACAAGCGCGCTTTTATACAGCGCATCCCAGAATTCAAAAGACGTTGGCCAATCAGTCCAGCTCAATAATAAGCCAACACAAATTTAAATTTGGATTTCAAAGGTTTGAAATTTCCTGGGGTGCTGTTTTGTGTTGATTATCTTTCCTGTGAGGGAGCCTGCATTGATCTTTCCAGTTGATCTCTGTTCAGCTCTGCAGTGTTGAGAGTAATTGCTCTTATGTATGCACTGTCCCCCCCCCCCCCCCCCATCACAGCCAGATGAGCCACAGAAGGATGAAGAGGAGGGAGTGAGGAAGGAGGGGGTGGAGCCTCAGCGAGTGGGGGAGAGCAGGAAGATGAAGGAGGAGGCGCTGGAGGAGGACAGCCTGCTGCTGCAGGACGATGACAAAGATAATTTCGGTACAGTCTCTAGCCGTCGCGGTCCTAGCTTCCTTCCATGCAGTCCATCGCTTTTTAGATGCACACATTGTGTTTTAAACTTGCATTGTTACACTCGCTCTTCCTGGGTCCTTTCGCCTCGACAGTGTCCTCATGTTGCTGGCTAAAAGCAGCTGATTGGTTAATGATAAATAAGCCTTTAAAGGGGTGGGGACAGTTTTGCTGTCCAGGGAATTGACCCATCAATTGCAACACTAATTGAAAGCATGGCTTCAGGATAGATTTCTTTTTTTAATCTTAAACGATTAGGAAGTGTAACAGAATCTGCCGTGTTACCGGGGCTAATCCGAGCTGTGTCCCTCAGGAGTCGGCCAAGAGGAGGGGGAGATGTCTCATCATTCATGTCCCGGCTCCACCAAAGAGACGGTAAGAGAAAGGTTCAAGCAGTCCAGTTCAGCCTGCTTCCAGGTAAAAGAACTGCTTTAGTGATCTGAACCGTGGTTACTGAGATTTTGCAGACTTCAGTCCTGTCCAAAACAGATAGACGATTCCCCCGATGTGGGTGCAGAGGAAGCGGCTGTACTCGTCACCCTTGTGCCTGCATGCAGAGGAGTAATCCAGTCGTGGGACTGTGCTTCCTGTCTCTTTAGGACAAGGAGCCCTGCAGCTCGCTGGTGCTGTCCCGGGACGTCCTGCTAGCCTTTGTCTACTTCGATCACAATTTCTGCGGCTTCCTTCTGGACAAGGACCTGGAGGAGATTGTGCTGTCGCTGGGGCTGCACCTCTCCCGGGCACAGGTGAGCATCGCTGGGGTCTGGCAGGTCCACAGCCCCCCTCTGAACCCATCGCTGAGCCCCTCTCCCAGTACAAACTCTACCGCCTCGCTCCAGATCCTCAGCAGTCTTATTCTCTCTCTCTCTCTCTCTCTCTGCTCAGTGTGGTAAGTTTTGCTAGGCGCTCGGATCAGACACAGCCAATCTCTCTCTCTCTCTCTCTCAGAGAGAGACACGGGGAAGATGAATAGATCTTGACAAGAACAGTCTGCTGAAAAAAAAATACATCCCTATCCTAGGTTTCCCACAGGCAGTACCAGCTTTTCAGATTTGATTTTGGATTTAAAAGCTGGAGGCTTCGAATCACACGGTTGTAGTTTACTCTCCCGTTCCATTTTGTATGAAATCTCCCATCGTCCGGTTCCTATTGTAACTGCCCAAACATTGTGTTTGCTGTGGGCACGTGTAATGTAGGCTGCATCAGCCAGCGTCTTTACATTAGTGAGCTCCAGCACCATCTGGTGGACAGCTACAGAATGACAACTGCCTGTTACCTTTATAAAAGGTAACCAAAGGAACAGCAGATCAACTTGTGCCCTGATGCAAAAAGCGGAACTCTGTGTGTGATAAGGGTCACTCAGTAAGACTGTGAACATTATGAAGGAGCAAGGGGTTGGTTTTAAAAATGATGAAATTATCCTATGAAGCTCTTTTAGGGGATATCTTTTAGATATCTGTTAGCTTATAAAAAACCACTAGGGTGTTTGTGCAGGCCAAATCAATCCATCTGTATTTTATATAGCGCCTTTCATAGTGGAATGCTGTCACAAATTACCAAAGGCATTCAGGGTAAGACTTGTGAATTGTTTGAAGGGACGCTACAGTATGTGTTATCTGCGATGGCTGTTTGCAGGCGACAGAGCTGGTGACGAAAGTGGTGTCCCAGAATGCCTGTCAGTACCAGGGGCTGGCTGAGCGCTGGGAGGGGGACATGGAGCCAGGGGACACAAAGACCCTCGCCGCGGACCCCAAACTGCAAGGTGAGGACAGCAGCACTGACTCCCCTTCTCTGAGCTAGGGCACCGATGCAAGATGTGAAAAATTTACAAAGCAAAGAGCAACATCATCTAGAGCACGGGTGTCCACTCCAGATTTAACAGGTGCAGTGAGATCATTAAATACTTCAGGGTCTGGATGGAGGTTTACTTTAGAACAGGGCTGGAACAAAGACCAGGAGTGGAACACCTCTGATCTAGGAATGGGTTGATTTGTTTGGGGGAACCCCTTTTCATCCTGAGGAGGTGCTGGCCTTTTTATATACCCTTTGAATGTGGTTTCAGGAAACGTCTCTCTGCTGCCCCCGGTGTCTACGAAGGGCAGCGGCAGGCAGTCTCAGCGGTCAGGGTCCGGGGGCTCGGAGCTGGTCACTCACAACGGCACGGCCGTACACCTAGGTAACGTTCTGCTGAAACTGGAGCGAGTCGAGAGCACACGGGTGCACCTAGAGGACAGGATCCGGGGTCTGGAGGCCAGGCTGGGTAAGAGGGATCCTCCATTCCTGTAGGTGCATGAGAACCAACGAGAGCTCCACAGCTGTGACCAAACGTTTTGCATCACCTAGGATTGATTATAGAAGAAATAGTGTCACACTATCTTGAAGTCATTATCATTTCACGTTGCATGCATATCTGTATCTATCTGTGTAATTGTCGTTGACCTGTCCATTGTGAATTCAGGGGGGTGGATGTGTCTGGGCTGCCTGGTTGGCACGGCTCTGACTGCGCTTGTGTTTCGTAGGCGAGGCAGGGCAGCAGGTGTCTGTGGAGGAGGCACAGAGGAAGAGCCTGGCCTCGGGGCTGGAGGCGGCACAGAAGAGCCTGGCCGAGGCTTTGGACAAGTTGAAGGCAGAGGAGAAACGCAGCGCCTCGTACGAGAAGCTGCTGAAGGAAAGCGCGGGGAGTATGGTTTCCGTCATTGAGAAGATGCAGTGCATTGTGAATAAGGTTAGCAATGAGTACTGTGATATTTATTATTATAAACATGTCTGCATTGCAGGATTGCACGAGTGTCATATTTGCATATCTAGATATTTCTTGAGAACCGCTGGTATGATTGTGACACGATTTGACCAGTCCTTCACACAAGGTGTATCTCGGTCAAGGTTTCGTTGATTTGGTTGGGTTACTGCCCCTCTTTTGACCTTCAGCGACCCCCTACTGGTCAGACCGAGACTGCAGCTTATCTCGGAGGTCCGTGAATAATTTGCTTCCTTTCCATAAATGCCTTTTTAATCTTTTGTTTTGTATTTGCAGACCTGCAGTGCGGTCGAAACAGGGAGCGACGCTTCGGACAAGGTGTAAAGACTGGCTAAGGCAGATCTACAGGGACCCTGCTGTGCTGTGGAGCCCTGCCTGCCTGCCAGCCAGCCAGCCAGCACCATTCTGAGTCAGTTCACCTCCCCAGCACTGTCCCGGAGACGCACGGCTACCTGCCTCTTGCACTGTGCCGTATCAACACACACGTGCAAACGTGCCGCACTGAATCTCGAAGAATCGCTGGGACCCGTTGAGAAACTGAGACCGCATAGACTGTGCTGCTGTACGCTTTATTCTGTCTCCTAGACCACGCGGCACCACTGAAACGAGGAAATGACATTTTTTGTACGGTTTTAAATATGGCTTTTCGGCTGTGCCCCTTTACAGATTAGTTTTGTTATTTTATTATTTTTATCTTCACCCCCCCCCCCCCCCCCCCCCAAATCTGAGCACTCTTGCAGATTACTTGACTCTCCTTTTTATTTTTTATTTTTTATTTTTTTTTCTGTAAAATCTTTCACAAAGTGTGTCACTTTCTGTCTTACTTCAGGAAAAAAAAATAAAAACCCAAGAGCAGGGGGTTATTTCGTGGCTACTTTCACTAGAAGCTACTGTAATAAAGAACTTTTACCCATCGCTTTGATTTGCAGAACTGTGCTGTTTTTGCTGCTGTGTGAACACTACATGCCTCAGCTACCAATGGATTGATTGATTGATTGATTGATTGGTCAGATTCGCCATCATGGTCAAAAACAACTCGGGCGTCCGGCAGCAGCTCTTAGATTTTTAAACACATCTCGAGAAGCATTGAATTACGAGGACACTTGGTCAGGACATTCTTTTAGCGCCTGTGTTTTTGAGAGTGTCAGTCTGGGGATATTAGGAAGTGTCTTTAAGTAATTATTGCCTACTGGTTTAAATCCTATTGGATTTCCCGGGTAGCTGAAAGCCTTTGACAAGCTTGCAAGTTCTCCCTGGTCACCCCACTGCTTAGGGGGGCCCCAGCTTGAGATTCCTCCTCTCACAAGTGCTCTGCTTCCTGTGTTGTTAAACAGTTATATTTCCACTTGCAAGTGCTTTTTTTTTTTTTCATTGTCAGCTTTAGGATTTTGTGTGCAGATGAACCTGTTTTATATCGCCTCGCTTCACATCGTACCCTGTTTATTATCACGGTTTTTCAAAGACTACTCGCCCTGCACCGGAGCTGCTTTTGAGACCTCTCTCAATATCATCTCAAAAAACCCGCATGCTGTTGCGTCTTGTCCAGCCTGTCCAAATGCTGCGTGGATTTGCTTTACTAAGTAGCCACAGGGTAGAATTCATTTCCAACCAATAATCATCTCGGCTGATAAACTGACAGTGTGTGCATCCTGTCAAATGCTGCGTGGGCGGGTCTTAGCGGGATGCAGTTCAGTTACAAAACGGCACATTTCTCGTGTTTTAATCTTATACAAATGCACACACCAAAGAAACACAAAGTTCATCGTCTAATTATACCCGAGGTTTCACCAGAGAGTACCTTTGAAACTGACTTGCAGTGATAACTTTCATCTCAACCAAAAAGATAAGGCAGTGCAGTAAGATCAATAATCCCTTTTTATTTTAACATGCATTTAAAAAAAAAAAAAAAAAAAACGGTTTTAAACTAGTTTTCTGCACAGCTAAAATGAAAACCCCATTTTAGTCTTCCATTGTCCCTGCGCAGCAGCTGCGTTTTTTTCTGTTATTAAACGACACCTTTTTGTTACCGATGCCTCCCTTCTTTCCATCCTATCGTGTTTGGACAAGCAAGCCTCGCCTCTGCTCAGAAAAATGAGAATAAAAAAAAACCTGGCAAACCAATCCTTTCTCTCTGCCTCCCTCCCCCGCCCCACGTTCACTTCCTATAGTGAACCAGACAGGAAAGAATTTGCAGCTTCGAACGGGAGAGAGAAGGGAAGCGCTACTGTGGCAGACAGCGAAGTGGACTCCTCTCGTTTATCAGGTGAGCTGCCTTCGCTCTTTAACACGCCAAGCAGGTAACTGTCATCCTACTAACCCCACGAGTCAAGAGCATGAACAGCTGTAAGAAACGTGGCAGTGATAATACAACTTTTTTCAAGACATTGGGAAGACTAGCCTTTAGGTATTTCACAGGTCCCAAGTGGCACTGCTGCATATTCTGCCATTGCAGAAAGGGAGTTATATTTGTTCTCTAGTATTACTGTTTGTACATGTTTTAACCCTTTGCAAATCCAGCAAACCGTAGACGATTGGGTATTTAACACCCGCTGTCTGTCGTACATGTTTGAAAGTTATACAGAATACAAGAATGTGTTTTATTGCACATGAGAGGGCTGTCATTAAAGAAGCAGGTAGAGATTTGACAGGAAAGACTTCCACATGTGTACATGCTGACTGTGTCAAACGTTGCCTTGTTAAATCTGCACAGTAATTTTGCACGATCTTACTGTGCAGGAACAATGTTTTGCCATTGACCTACCATGCGATTCCGTCACATAGCTTTGGCTGTGCTTTCACAGTGCTATACGTCATCGCGGTTTCTTTAAGGTTAGTATCCCAACCCTAACAATTCTTTGGAGCGTTTTGCAACATTAAGCAATATTAAAGCAGGGAGTAACCTGCTCGCCTCGGATGTGGAGTGAATGTGGAGCAGGTGTTCAGCCCGGGTTGAGGGGAGCATGGAAACGTGATATTAGACAAAGGTGTATGGTGAGTTTGTGATCTCACAGTTCCCTACCAGTGGTGCACAAAAGCTGATGGATTCAGGTAGATGATTCTCTGTTTCTCTCCCACAGAGGCGATGGGCTCGGTCTCGTATCTCCTGCGAGGGGCGAAATGGGGCAGCATGCTGTCCAAGTGCCTCCCGGTCTTCCTGTGCTGTGTGTACCTGCTGTACCGCACCTCCCACCAGTGGGGGCGCTACCAAAAGCTCATCCTGGCTGGACTGCTGCTCTCCAGTCTAGGAGACGCCTGCCTGATTTACCCTGGTCTCTTCATTCTGGGTATGTCTGTTTGGCTGGTTCCTCTCCCCTCTCTCTCTCTCTCTCTCTCTCTCTCTCTCTCTCTCTCTGCAGATCTCCTCCTCCTCTCTCTCTCTGTCTGTCTACCTGCCTCTGATTGAAGATCTCCACTCTCTGTCTGTCTGACTGCCTCTGAAGATCTCCTCTCTCTTTCTCTCTGCCTCTGAAGATCTCTTCCTCTCTCTCTCTCTCTCTGCCTCTGAAGATCTCCTCTCTCTCTCTCCTTTCTGTGAATTATACTGGCGTGGTAACTCTTATGAGTCATTGCTCTTTGTACTTGTATATTCAGAATAAAGTAGCGTGTGACGCAGGACTGCAGGCGTCTTGCAGGACATCCTTCTCAATGACTCGCTCTGGATTTCTCGCAGGAATGGCGTTCTTTGCTGCGGCTCACATCTCCTATATCTGTGCGTTTGGCTGGTCTCCGCTCAATCCTGTCCCGCTGGCCGTCATCCTGCCCGTGGAAGGCTTGATCTTCTTCACCGTTCTGCTGCCAGAGCTGGATGGGCTGCTGGTCTTCCTGATTCCCCTCTACATCCTGCTGCTGGGCACCATGGTGTGGCGCTCCCTGGTTGTGCCGCTGCCCAGGGGAGCGTGGATTTGTGCCGCCACGGGGGGCGTGTCCTTTATGGTGTCGGACACGACCCTGGCGGTTGATAAGTTCTGCACTCCCCTGCCCTATGCAGAGGCCTTAATAATGGGGACCTACTACCTCGCCCAAATCCTGCTCACTCTGTCAGCCACTGACGGGAGAGAGCAACGCAGGGAGCCCAGAAAGAAAAAACATGCACAGAATTAACTGGCACAGAAACCCAACATGGAATTTCCTTTAACTCACTGAAACCTGTCTATTATTTTTTATAATATACTGAGCATCAAAAGGAACTTCTCACTTATAGCTGGATACAATTCACCAGATGTGATCGAAAAATGACAAACTCTGCTTCAGAGCAGGCGCAGTGACTTTTTATTGTGCTGGTTAACAGCTGACATCACGAAGGTGCTGCAGAATGATCTGTCGCTCTCGGGCAGGTGTTGTGACTCTTGGTCTCCCGGTTGGTGGCCTGTCATTGGCAGAGTGTGTCTGGTTATACCGTCTCGACAGGTTTGAAATCGCTGGCTGTGAGCTCCCACATGCCGGTCGCACGAAGGCTCTGCTTTCTTGACAGACGTAGCATGTATATATGTTTTTTTCTGTGATTTTCTTTATTGCTTTTATTCAAGCTTGCAATTCAACAGCTGAAATCACTCCCTATCCAGTGTCCAATCAACTGACTCACTAATTAGGTGATTAAGAGCTTCAGCCACAGTCACTCAAGCGTGTCATGGGCAAGGATGAGCGATCGAGTGATTTAAAAAAAAGAAACCAAAAACATTTTCAATGTCCATCATTTATATACCTTTTTTTTCTGAATATAAATGTGTTATAATAGTGATAAGTTTCCCTTTTGATGCTCGGTACACATGGATATTAGTATCTGTAATAAAAGATGGAAAATAAACGAGTGTTAGGTTCAAATTGCAAGTTTTTTTTAATTTCAGGAACGGGTAGATAATGAACTGCAAAAAAAGAATGTATTTTGAAGGAAAAAGTGTTCAATGGGGGATGCTTTTTTTTCTTAGTCTGTCAGTCGAAGATTATTTGTCTCGCTCGCTTGTTTGCTGCTCCTGTTGGTGAAGGATGATTGTAAATCTTCACAGTGACAGATTTGTTAAACGTGCAAAACCACGAACTGTGGGTGTTGCCGAGTGATTGAAAATTAGACATTTTGTGTTTGAAAGTGGTCTGGGGAAGCACAGGAGTCAAATATGGGTCAAGTATAATCTTCTAGACTCTAGCTTGTAATGGATTCTACATTATGCCAAATTACATGCATTTTGCACTCTGATTCACTAGCAATGCCTGAGTGCCTAAGCCCTTATGCCACGTTGGCTTTTATCTAAATTGGAAACAATGTTTTTTTTTTAATAGTCACAGGTCCGGTTGAGCCCTCTTGCCTCTCTCCGAGGGCAACGGCGAACAAGGAGTGATGTCACGTCTACATCTTCCGCTGGACTTGAGACGCGTTTTGAAATCAGACTGGCTCGTTTCCATCAGCAGCAGACCTGAAATCAAACCCATTTCAAATAGGGACTCTGTCTGTCAGCCTCAGTTAGGGTGGCAGGCTGGCACAAGGCACTGCCTTCTCCACACTGATGCGGTTGCCTAATGATTTGTTGTTTGTGTAATGACCGGTTACAGCCCCAGTTTGATACTGGGAACAAGATGAGATTGAGTTTTACAGACTGGTTTCAGAGCAGATGGGAATGTGGTGTAAATTAGCACTGCACAGCCCTCTGGCTGTCTGTCTCTCTTCCTGCTTCCCATAAATACGAAATATCCGATACAATAAACATAAAAAGAAACCATTAGATTTTTTTTTTTTTTTAAAAGCAACAGGTTTATTTGAGAAATTAAACAAAAATGCATTCCTAACCACAGACAAAGCTGTACATTTTCAGAGTAGAAGTGTTGCCTTGCTCTTGGCCGATATGTAAAACCAGAACTCTAGAGTCAAGCAGACAAACGTTTCGGATAGTAAAGGAGGCTGAAGAAAGCCCTGCCCAAAATGGGTTTGTCAGGGTTGGAAATAAGATTCTGGTTGCATAGCAGTTTCACGCATTCCAGGTTGTGCTTCCAGCTTGATTCGCCCACAGTGTGTCTGATTTAAACTCGTAGTGAAACCAGGAATGGATTACACTGCTGTGCAACGGGAGTCGCATCTCCATCCCTGTTTGTCTACTGGACTCCTAGTTTTAAAATCACATGGAACCCAGATTATGATTAACAGAATTGTTAGCTGACATTATTTTAGCAAAAGCTCACGTTCAAGCATTAAGTGAACCTCAGATGAGCCTCTTTCCCTCTCAGTGCAGAATCAGTTCACATCGCAACACAAACCTGCCAGTCTGTCACACAGTGAATGCCAGGGAAAGCACACTGTCAATTTAAGCCACTCAATTTAAAAAAAAAAAAAAAACGATGATATTAACATACACTTAATCTGTTTCTATAGCTTCTGTGGTGGTTTAAACGTTTCAAGTTCTTTGTGGATCTCGCACTCAGAATTTCAAATTTTGAAGCGTAGTTGCTACCAATAGCTTCTAATGGGGATGGGACTTCAAAAAGGCTCCCGTTGTCATAGCAAAGACAGACAGACACACAACTGGTAAGATGACAACCTGGAATATCTCTGAAGCGAAAGGCTTTTCTACACTGACTATTCTCCATCTCAATGGGTCTCCTGTGTCTCATAGAATGTATACTCCCTCTCCTTCTTGTCTCCTCTATACAGATCCAACTGTCCCTGCCTCTCTCATACAAGACCTCTCCACTCATCATCACAGCTCCTGGACTATCTCACTGAGCTCTCTCTCTCTCCCTACCCCTCTCCCTGGCCTCCCCTCTAGTTCCTGGGTAGGTCTGAAGCTCCACGCTCTGAGCTTTCCCTCTCTGAGCTGCTCTCTCCTCTCATCCTCACACGCAGCGGTATTTGTGGAGGACAACCTGGCATCTGAGTAAAACCACACGGCCATCCCCTCCACCATCACAACATGACAGCGATTGCCAAGAGCTTGCTACTGGGGAGGCTTCAAGAGCTCAACGCTATCTTAGTCCCTGATTTCAATCGTAATTCCTACCCAGCCGCGGACTCTCCACACTGGCCTCTCTGCTCCCTCTCTCCCCTGGTCCTCATAGCCTGACAAGCGTTACTGGAGAAGACAAACCTGACCGACCTCTGAAGATCTCCACCCAGTCTCTCTCTGCCCTCTCTAGCTTCACCGGACCCTCTTCCTCCTCGCAGCATGACGCTGATGGCCACGGAGTTGCTGTGAGGGAGGATGACCCCCCCGCGGCAGCAGCAGCAGCGTCTCCGCCAGGTGACCATCTTGCGCAGCTCTGCTCGGAAGCGGTCGTGCAGCCAGGCGTACAAGAAGGGTTTGCAGCAGGCAGAGCTCATGGCGCACCAGTGGCACAGCAACTGGATGAGCAGGAAGTAGGGCTTATCGATGAGGTTGATGTCAATGTCCCGAAGCACGTTGAACACGTGGATGGGGAGCCAGCAGATCCCGAAGGCGGACACCACCAGGACCACCAGGCGGAAGATCTTCCGGATCTTGCGCTCCCGCCAGGACTCGGTGGACCGGTTGCAGGAGGGCTGGCCCGGGGTCACACGGCTGCGCAGCTTGACGGAGATGCACAGGTAGGAGAGCGACAGGGCGGACAGGGGCAGGATGTAGGTCATGACCAGCGTGCTGTAGGCGTAGGCCAGGTGCTCCTGCTCCTGCCCCATCCAGAACTCCTCACAGATGGTGAAGCCCTCCACCCGGAACTCCACGTGGTAGGTGTGCGCGACAGCCGGCGCCACCAAGGCACAGGACAGCAGCCAGATCCCCACCAGCACGTAGGCACACACAGGCACCGAGATCCGCTTCTTCAGGGGGTGCACTGTGGTGTGGTACCTGAGGAGGGGGGCACTGGCTCAGTCTCACTGTACTGTCTATACACACACAAGGGCTAAGCTTATTGGTATACATCGGATAAAAAAATGCCTTAAAACAAAAAGGTTAATGGTTACCACAAATTATATGTCATATAGTCATTTAGCAGACACTTTTATCCAAAGGGACTTACAGAGACCAGGGGGGTGAACTCTGCATCATCAGCAACCGCTGCTGCTGCCGAGTCACTTCCAACAGGACCTCGTTTGTTTTGCGTCTCATCCCAAGGACAGAGCACAAGGAGGTTCAATGACTTGCTCCGGCTCCCACACAGTGGAGTCAGTGGCTGAGCCGGGATTGAACTGGGAACCTCTTGGTATCACCAAGCCTCCACGAGGGCCATGTGACCCCCTGCAGTTAACACCTCCTTACCGGTTCAAGGCGATGGCGGTCAGAGTGAACACAGACACGTAGACCGTGACGGGCTGAATGAGGAACACCAGGTAGCACATGAAGCGGCCGAAGACCCAGCGGCGCGGGTTGAAGGCGTAGGCGAGGGTGAAGGGCACGCAGGTGGCGCACATCAGCATGTCGGAGAAGGCCAGGTTCCCGATGAAGAAGTTGGTGACGCTGTGCATCTTCCGAGTGCGGCAGATGATGTAAAGCAAGAGGTAATTCCCGCAGACCCCGATCAGCACCACCAGCGCGTAGCAGGGGATGATGAGCGGCTTGAAGGACTGCAGCAGCTCCACCCCGGCGAACTGGGAACTGGAGTTGGAGCTGGAGGCGTTGCGCAGCTCGGAGGCACCGCCGCCGCTCCCCGAGACCCCCGTCGGTTTGGCAGCGTAGCTCCCGTTAGGGTGTGGAGGGGACACGGTCCTGCCCGGCTCCCAGCCGCTGCCGCTGTCTTCCATCACGGGAGGGCAGGGGTTAAATGACAGCTGTCAAAAAATAATTGAATTAGCAATTATTAAACATCAAAAGAAGCTTTTCATGCATGGCATATTCACTATAGCTGATCGTTTTGGGACGCGTAATAAATATATATTTTCATTTACTTTTTAGTTAATTGCCCATTGCTTTATATAGAGGAAAAAATTTGCGTTGGGTTGAAATGAAGCCGTCGTGCATTTACGTTTTCCATGTTCCCAGATAAAGACCAGAATGTGTTTGGATTTTTTTTAGATCCGTCCCCATATGAGGTCGCCATGCATGAAAGGGTTAAATATGTCTATACAGGATTGATATCAATATTTTGAACTTTAAGATTTATTTTGCTAAGGACCCTTTTTGTAAGCCTCTTTCTGATAAAAGTGAACACTGTATGATCACTCTCATAATACCCTCTTATACAGTTCAGCAGATTATTCATAAAATGCAAGCTTGATTTAATGAATCACTGCTTTTGTTTGTATTTTTTCTTGTCGTCAATTGATTTTTTTTTTAACCCTGTTTTTTTTCCCCAGTTTGATAAGGCCACCTCAGAGCTACAGCGTCGAGGGACAAGGCAGCTCTGGGCAGCTTACAGGCAAGCCCGCAGGCGCCCTGTCGGTCTACAGGGGTCGCTGGTGCGCGGTGATTCAAGAACACCTGTCCCGACCTAAGCTCTCCCGAACCCGGGTGAGGCTCGGCCAGTTGCGCGTCACCCCTTGGGAGCGCTCGTCCACTTCGGCAGCGGAATAGCCTGGACTCGAACCGGAGACCTCCAGGCTATAGGGCGGATACGCCAACGAATCACTTTATTTATTTATTTATTTATTTAAATAAATGAAAACAGATTTAATAAAACATTCCTTCAGACAATCCTGAAGTTTTTGTGAATGCAGCCTGTTGATTGTCGCAATGAAGATGGTTAGAAAAAACCCTAGAAAAAGCTTAGGACACTGTGAAGCAATAGAGAATAGTGCCCGAGATTGGTTTGTTTGACAGATTTATAGAAGCGTTTTCTCTTTACCCGTTTATTTTGTGCCTGAGTTCGACTCTATTCAATGGTAATTCTCGTCTCCGGTCTTGCAAAAGTTGGTTGGGTTCAATGTTACTCAGTAACTTTTTTTCCCTTCAATATAAATTACGCCTATAGACTTGCTGTGTCTATATGTATTTATTTTCACAACATTTATAAAGACATATTAAAATATTAACGCTTTTTTACACAGTAACAAGCCTCCCAAAGCCTGCTGCCAGTAACAACATCACTGCTGAAGAAAGAGACACACTTCTTTCTGTACTGATATTAAGTTTCGAGCAAGTGAAACCTGAGGTTAAGAATGTGTTTTGTGTAGCTGCTGGAGCAGCGGAATCATCTTTCTGAGAGTCACTATACCGGCAGGAAGAACTGCTTCATGCTTTTGTCACGTCTTTCGCATGTTAAATTACCTGTAGCTGTCAAAACTTTTTTTTTTTTTTTCTGTGTGTCTGTACGGTGTATTTAACATCCGCCTGAACAAAAGCACGGTCTCGCAAACATTCCTTAAACTGTGCACTCATAATAAATCCTTTTTAAGAAGCACAATAATACAATGTTTGCACGGTCTGTATTAAATGTACAAAATCACTTGCAATACATTTTATAGCCTCCCCGGCTATACCCAGCCTTGACGTGCAAAAAATTCATTGCATTTTAATACATTGCTTTACAAAACAGCTTCTGCAAAGAACAGGGAGGAAATTTTAAAGTTTAAAAATGTAACGTTGAAGTTAATTATTATCATAGTGAGGCTGCAGTTTATCAATTACTTTTCCTGCTTCTTGATAGATAGAAAGATAAATATTTTCCCTGCATGCAAAACTAATGTATCGTCAATGAGTGTTAGTAACAGACCTGCAATTTCCAGTGTCTCCAGTGTAACCGGTATGAGATGCGTTGCCGGAGTCTTCTTGCACCCAGTTCTACTGGTTGAGGTTGGCTCTGTCTGATCCGACCGCCTCGCAAAACTGAGAGAGAGAGAGGGAGAGAGGGAGAGGGAGAGAGAATTTATTTGTTTGTCGATGATGTCCTTTTTTTAAGATTATTATTTTGTATGAAATGAAATATGGCATAATGCTAACAGCCAGCAACAAACGTTCAGGAGATAAATGAAAGACAAGGAGACTCCTACAACTAAAGATGAATAATAATAATAATAATAATAATAATAATAATAATAATAATAATAATAATAATACAGCAGTTCAACTTATTACATTATATTCTGTTTCATATTCACGCTGCTTTTATTACAGATCTGGATGTATGTTTTCGTTATAATTATTTTTTTTTCGTTTTTGTTTTTTTTTTTTTTTTTTTTTTTTTTAAAGAGTTAAATTCGTATTTCATATCCCAATTAATGGAGCACCGCAATGTGCAAAATGCACCGTGATGCAAAGAGAATTCCTGCACACAAACTTAAATAATACTGCACGAGAAACTTGCGAGTTGTATGCGAGCGGGTCAGCATGAAGTGGCTGTGCACCCTAATTACACGCAACCCCATTTCACTGGTAAGTAACTATTCTACAGAGCTCGCTGTACACAGGGCAGTATGTCTGAGGCATGAATCCCACGTCACACAACGTGACCTATTAGGATGCAACAATGTAAATCACCATACTTGAAAAAATGTAAGTTTGACAATAATTAGCTGCTCTCGGATCCCCAGTACAGCGCTGAGTTCTCTACACTAGACTGTATTGAATTAGCTGCTCTCAGATCCCCAGTACAGCACTGAGTTCTCTACACTAGACTGTATTGAATTAGCTGCTCTCAGATCCCCAGTACAGCACTGAGTTCTCTATACTAGACTGTATTGAATTAGCTGGCTCTCAGATCCCCAGTACAGCACTGAGTTCTCTATACTAGACTGTATTGAATTAGCTGCTCTCAGATCCCCAGTACAGCACTGAGTTCTCTATACTAGACTGTATTGAATTAGCTGCTCTCAGATCCCCAGTACAGCACTGAGTTCTCTATACTAGACTGTATTGAATTAGCTGCTCTCAGATCCCCAGTACAGCACTGAGTTCTCTATACTAGACTGTATTGAATTAGCTGCTCTCAGATCCCCAGTACAGCGCTGAGTTCTCTACACTAGACTGTATTGAATTAGCTGCTCTCAGATCCCCAGTACAGCACTGAGTTCTCTATACTAGACTGTATTGAATTAGCTGGCTCTCAGATCCCCAGTACAGCGCTGAGTTCTCTATACTAGACTGTATTGAATTAGCTGCTCTCAGATCCCCAGTACAGCACTGAGTTCTCTATACTAGACTGTATTGAATTAGCTGCTCTCAGATCGCCAGTACAGCACTGAGCTCTCTATACTAGACTGTATTGAATTAGCTGACTCTCAGATCGCCACACTCTACCATAACTCTCCCATCCCCAGTTTGTCTGTCTGTCCCGCCCCTCCTTGGTCTCTCGTTCAGATAAGTACTCCAGGAACATTCAAGCCATTAGAGGCAGAATGATTCAAATCTATTTTCAAAACTCTAAGTAATAAATTGTGTGACAGGAACACAGGGTAGGATGAAGAGTGGCTCTTCAACGGGCCTCTCAGCGAACGTGAAGCAGATGAGTGGGTCCTGAAATGGGGATCGGAGAGCCAGGAGACTCAGCACAGCATGCATCCACAGACTTGTGAGATTCTGTTCACTTTACAGTCCTTGTGGGGCGAGTCACGGACAGCCAGTCCTTTTATGTTGTGCCTTGCTCAATAAAGTGAAGAAGGCTGTGCAGGTAATTAAAACACTTTCTTCTCTTTGACTGATGCTCCATTTGTGACCATGGTGATAGAATAGACCCCTGCCTCTGTGCATTAGACAGCACAGCACTGGTACCCTGGAAATCAGCACAGACAAATAAACAGCAAGCGACAACAAAAGTCCTGTTTATGCAGATATTGAACCTGTGAAATAAATCTAAACTCAGCCCAAAAGCAGTAGAACTGCAATGGTTCTGTATTCTATAAAAGGCAACAAGTCTGGTTGCATTGCCGTTGAAGAGTGTAAGGGTGTAGTCAGCACACCACACTGTCTTTGTGCTGCCACTGCCTCTCGCTATAAAGCACAGCCGTTGCGTTGCCATTGTGGTGTCACGGTCCGTCTGTCAGCACTGCCATTGAAGATCGCTTCAGGAAGGGCTCCTGCCTGACACTGCGCTCACTCTCCAGGATATTAAAATTGCTAAAAGGGTCTGAAGTAAAGGTCGTCGGAATTTGTCAGCGGGGTTTTGAGAAAGATGAGCTCTTCTGTCAGTTCTAATCTGCCTCCCCCCCAGTCTCCTGCCGAGCTGGTCTGATTACTGTCCTGTCGGCAGGGAAAGCAAATACAAAACCAGAATCACAAACGTGACATTTTCACATATTAAAAACCTTGCTGTTATTGTTCCTTATTAAAATCCACTTATGCCTGACAAAAAAAAGCCTGAAGTCAATCGCTTCAAATTGTTTCCTTTAAGACCCCGAGTATAAAACAATGAAAACAGCCTGCCTGGCTCTGATTGATCTATTTGTGCTCAAGAGCTCGTTCTGTCATGACAGGCCTTTGATAATGTTACTTATGACGTCTTCACCATCTTTGCCTTACCTCTTCCCCTCTGTGCTTTACACTCAGCTCCTCTGTGCTGTACCCTGATCTTCTGACCTCGAACATGGTTATAGGTGACAAAATATAATCCAAGAATGAAGCCAGTGGACTGGCAGTGGTTGCATTGCAAACTGCTGTTTTTAATTACGCACCTCCGAGTCATTCACCTCTCTGATTGGACACCTGGCTTCGTATTACTTTGCACTTCGCTGGAGATGCCAGAGTGCCTAGATAACGTATATGCAAACTCATTTTTAAATTTCAGATTACCATAATTCATAACAACAATGCCAGCGAGCTGGAAGCAAGCCTCGATGAAACACCGGAGATGGAATTCAGGGGTAGCCGAATGCCAGCGTTGGTCTCGTCTTTTCCCGCAGTGTCTCGCTGTCTGGGGTGCCTTCGTTCGGTTCCGAAACAGGACTTTGTTTGTTTCAAGTCCTTAACTAATTGATTGTTTAATTAAACCCAAGCGCTCAATCAAAAAGAGCAAGTGCTGCAGAATACATTGCATTGCACAGCACAAGCAGAGCAAAGTGTAATAAAGCACAGTGAAAGCATGATGCAGCCCAGAGAGGTGTACAAAGCACATTTTAAAATGACTCAAACCCTGGGAAAAGCTGAAGGAAATTGTAGTCTTCTGCAAAGTGTTGCATGCATTTATTTTTTTCTCTACCACTGTTAGTGTGTAAAATTTACAAAACCAAGCTATCCATTTAACACCAGCTAATGCAAATATGCTACCCTCTTCCCCTTTAACAAGATCAAGACCAGGCCTTCCAAACTGGGGGAAAAGAGTCTGTAATTAAACTGCAGTATTTAAATAAACAGCAGCAGCCCCCCAAAAAAATAATGAATTAAAACTGTGAGAAAGAAACTCGCTGGCCAGCTGCTGCAGCTCAGCTGATGAACAGAGGTGCCTCGCTGGGGTTTCTACAGCATGGAGGACAGTGTTGTGAAAATGTCACAAACAGCCAACAGGAGACTCTGATGCAGTGGCAGGGACTGATTCAGCACAATCACAAGCCTCGTGGATAGTGCTGTGGGCTCATACACTGGTCTTTCATCTACGGGGGCTCTATCGAGGTAGAACTTGGAGTTAATGTTACTGCATTAGGGCTCAATTCCATGGAGTGACACACTGTGCCTAATCGATACTTTGCAGGAACCCAACCCTTCCCTAACCCAAGTACAAACACATGCACACAGGAAACAGCTTGTTAAGCTGCTAATTAACATTCTCCTTCTCTCATCTGAGCCAATTAGGACCAGGTAGCATTGCAATGGAAGATGTGTGTTCTTTCAATGGAAGCCTAATTACTGCAGGGGTTTGGAAAGACAGCGAGAGAGAGAGAGAGAGAGAGAGGTAAGGAGCGAGAGACATGGGGTGTGTGGGAGAAGGGAGACAGGAGCATTAGGGGGGGTAGAAAAGAGCGAGGAATATAAAAAAGATAGAATGGAGAGAAAAGGAGAGGAAGAGGAAAGTAGGAAGAGAGCAAAAGTGAGAAAGGAGAAGGGTGGGGGAACAGAAAATGTCAGAGACCTTTTTAGACAGATGGGTACATAAAAAGTAACCATCACAGTAATCTGAGGGTTTGTACAAAACTCAAATCACAGTTCTCTTTCCGCCTAGGTCACAGTAATGAGAAGAATTAGGCTCGCTTGTGCATTTGAAAAGTCTCCTTTCGGCTCAGCACAATCACAGGGCAACGCGTGGACCAATCTGGAGACAGTCCTGCAATTACTGTTCTGGGTTTTTTTTTTTTTTTTTTTTTTTTTTTAGCAAATAAAATACTTTTTACTTGTCGTGCCATAACTCACAAAACTTTAAACAGGTTGTTTATTTAAACATCAATTTTTTTAAAATATTGCAGACACAAGCTTGTCCAAGCTATGCCTCTGAAAATGAATGCTGGTGCAAGGTGATGCTGTGTGGCACTAGAACAATTATACAGGATCTGTTGTCTCCAGACCAGCACTTCATTAAATTCACAACCCTTTTGTGTTTATTTCCCCCCCTCGAAAAAGGTACTTTTAAAAAAATAAAATAAGAAATAAATGAATAAAAACAGTGCAATTTGGGTTTAGTTCAGGAGCACCATTGTTTAACACAAAGCGCGATTGATTCAGCAGCGTGCTTCAAAGTGTTATGTAATGTTGTTATGCAACACACTTCAGGGCTTTGTTTAGCAGGGTGTAGCGGCCAGGGGCACATTGACCGATTTGATAAAAAGGATATATTTTTAGTTTTGAGTGGGGTCCTCTTATAGTTCTATTATGATTCCTGTTTATATCCACAGCATTAGCAGAAAGAGCAGCACAATGGATTTGATTGAAAATACAGCACTTGTATGGTCAGGGTCTTGGGCAGCTCCCTAGGTGACGAGGAATAAGTTTGAGGTCCAGAACATCAAATGAATGGTGCAGTAGCAACTGTCTTGTCATATGCACCCCCACATGTACTAAACGTGAGCGGTGAATAATATGAAGGATATTAAAATGATGAATACTCGTTCCAGTTTGTTGAACTTTATCATTTTGTAGAATTCACAACTTCAAAAAGCACTCAGAATTCCAGTCTACTTCAAAACATATCATGTGTTTTTTTTTTTTTTTTTCTAAAATGACCCTATTGAAAACTAAGTGGGTTCTGACAGGCTGGGTGTGAGAATAACCAGGCAGAAATAAATAATAAGAACAAATCCGCTCGTTGACACTGTGCAAATATTACAAGTGGCAGTGGTACCATATGGCAACAGCATCTCTTTGCAGCTGTGTATCAGACACCGCTACCCCTGCCAGCACGATTCAGAAACATTGCCAAGGTCTGCATTGCCCTTGAAGATCATTTGGGAAGGGCAGAATTAGCACACGAGGTTCCACTCTACCAAGGGCACCCTCGTCCCACTGCAGCTTCCCTTGTGCTACCAGAAGTGCTGCTTTGCCAGCTTCGCCATCCTCTGAAGCACATTTTAAATGTACCAATGCAGAACAGCAACAAAGTAGAAATACAGATGAACAAACTCAATAGTTCAGTGTGCATGTGTTTATTTTTTTATGTATACAACCAATAAATACATCAACTTTTTTTTTTTTTTTTAGCATCATCATGTGGACATACTTGGTACTACAGCAAGCACAGGTAAAAGTAACAGCGTTTCCTGAAATCAAACAGCATTTCCACGATGATGCTGTGGAAACCTATTAACCAAGTAACTGACCCTGCAGCCCGCTATTAAAATCAAGCGCAAACAGCTCGATATTGCATCTGTTACAGTACAAAGAAAAGGAATAACACAGTTAAAAATCAGAACTGTGCAATTTTACAAGGTAAAAAAGAAGCAAGGCATCGATCAGGCTGTTCAACAGGACAGTACATAGACTTGCAAATAGAATGAAATGTATCATTCCAATAGGTTTCGGTTACTGCTAGATCTGACACAAAATAGGGAGGCGAAGGTTGTGTTTTTGTTCCCCGCCCTGATGAAACAAAGAGGTCGCTTCACAATGTGTGTGCGGAACACGTTTTGTTTTATTGCATTCCGGCTGTACCTTTGCTTTTTTTCACCCTCTTGCTTTTAAATCACACATTAAAACAGACTTGAGATGTCGCCCCCGAGCCATACTGTGCAGTGCAATGAACCATGTACGGCTCAAGAGCCATACACGCGCTGGGACAGCTCTGCAATTCTCTGCCAGCAGCCAGGCAGCTGTGTTTTTGGCCAGACAGCCGCTTTCTCTCTAGATTAATCCATTTTGCTAAGAGAAAAAAAAAAAAAAAAAATTGCATTGCAAATCTTAAAACTACCTATGGCAGCCTATAGAGAGGTTTAATCTCCTTAAATTGTGAAGTTTGCTTTATCTATCCCTAATAGGATGCATTCACCACAATCTATGTGTTCATCACGCTTTGCCATACCTCTCGCAACGCTAACCATGATCTACCCCCGGAAGATTTCATAAAGGTTGTGCTGGAGTGAAAGGGGGTTTCAAACCTCGGAAAGTGATGGGGCCAGTCCAGGTCTGTAGTCTTGCAGGGTCAAAGGTCACAGCCAGGTAAATGGATTCGGCCACGTGGTCCACTGTGCGGTCGCTAATCGCCGTGACGTTCACGCACCCGCTGGCCGGCAGGTAAAACGTGGCACCTTGTGACCAAGAACTCCACCTGCTCCTTTGCAGAGGGGAAGAATATACAGAATAGGCCACAAAACTCTTGATCAATCACGCAGGTAATCATGCAAGCACTTTAGCAGAGCTGCTCAATCCAAGAGCCACACACACACACAAATATTGCTAACGCGAGGAAAAGGTTTAAATTACAAATGCCTGGTTCCA
Organism: Polyodon spathula; assembly: GCF_017654505.1. Taxonomy (NCBI): domain Eukaryota; kingdom Metazoa; phylum Chordata; class Actinopteri; order Acipenseriformes; family Polyodontidae; genus Polyodon; species Polyodon spathula. Next base: position 7,431,251 of record NC_054564.1, on the reverse strand, counting down.
TAGACGCCGATCAGCCCTTACCAGTCAGCCCTGTGCAGCAGTACAGCCCTCGCTGCTGGGTCACGTGAACCCAGAACCCGGGAATTCCCAGGATCCTCAACCTCTCCGATCAGCATCCCTCGCTCCGCCATCACCCTCAATCTCTTCTTCCTGTGGGATCGGCAGGCCATCAGCAAGCAGCCCCCAAAATAGAGACCATTTCCCTGTGCGACTTGCCATGTGGTTACATTTTAAATTACAGGGAGGCACTTACAGCAGCTTTTCCAAAACACATTTGCAAAAGCGTATTGATTGATTTTTCTTAAAGATATTAGTTTTGAGTGAGGTCCCATTACAGTTCTATTATGACTCCTGTTTATACCCAAACCATGAGCAGAACCACACCGTTAGAAGAAAGAGCAGCACACAGAAAATTGATTGAAAACACAACACCGTTCATACCACCACTGCAGAACAATTTGGATTGTCAAACTTATATGCAAATAATGTTACAGCTGACAGTGGTACCATATTACCAATGGCAACCACATCCCATTGCAGCTGTCCATTGGTTAACACTACCAGAGTTAGCATGATTCAAAAACATTGCCACTGTCTGGATAGCCTCAACAGTGGATACAAACAGAAACACACAACGAATAGGCATCTGTGTTTGCTCAGTAGGACTCGCCACTCTGCCAGGAGGGTGGGATTATTGAGCACCGTGGTAACCAGCCTGGCTCCTCCTCTGGGGGGTGTGACCACAGCACATGCACCAGAGACGGGATTGGACAGCCAGGAGAAGAGAGCTGTGCTTCAGGACCAATAGAAGGCATCCCACACGATCACCTGGAGAGGTGGGGCGGGATGAATCAGGCTATGAACGTTTGACATTTCTACTAAGCTTTGTACCCCCATTAACTATATCTATCTACACACACCATCAGTACATTTAAAACAGGCATGGAAATAAGACTCCTACTGCATATCATTTTGAGCCATTCCAGCTTTTACTATGCACATGGTTAGCAATGGTGTACACAGGTAACAAGCACTGGTGGGTCTTAAGATCAAAGCCAGACCTGGAATGGATCAAACTGCTATGCAATGGGAGTCTTATTTCCATCCCTATACAACATCTCGTATATTATGTTTGTATTGGTCCCTTGCAGTTGTTCTGTATAAACATTACACAGTTGCACTCTGCTCCAAACTACAAACTAACTACGACAAGACGTCTTCATCGGCTTCAGGAATGTCTCTAGCTTCTTTCAGCACTTGCACATGTCCTGCCACAGAGCTTCACAGCGGGATGGAAGACGCACACTGGAGCTCACTCACTGTAGAGCCCAAAGTTTGTGGAGAACGACTACGCGCAGAGCAGCTTGAACCCGAGTGAGACAAAGTAGCGGAGAGACCAGGCATCCTGTGCAGGGTCTCCCCAACACAGACCCCGAGAGGGGAGCAGGAGGAAAGGAAAGAGCCGACGCCTCTGTGTAGAGAGAGAATGTCAGTTCATGCAGTACACTTTCCTCTTTGTATATTTCATGAGCTGACATGATTATTGTACGACGTCCAAAATGTATATATTTATGTGAGAAAAAATAAAAAAAAAAAAACACAAGTTGACAAGATCAGTTATACATGTGAAGTCTGACCTTGTCCTCCTCGCAGGTATCAAAGAAAAGCTTTACTGACTTCAACTTTTCCAGAGAAACTCCAGGCACTGTCTGCACTAATTGCTCCCTGTAAAAGATCATGTCAATCGTCTCAGTATATACAAAACTAGAGCTCTGGCAAGGGCTACGCTTTTGAGAGAACAGAGGAGAGTTTGTGCAGAACAACTCTGTCTCTGCGACTCTCTCACCATCATGACCTCTGCAATCTGCTTCCAGTCAGAGTGGGAGGGTTCAGCCCCTGTGGGACAGTGAGCCGAGGCATAGAGCATGATGACAGACTGCTCCAGAGCGTCCTGCAGGGACAGAAAGAGCCAGACACACTGACCGAGGCGCACTCCACTAGAGTCATGCACACACACAGAGACACATGCAATGAGATGCACACATGCATGAACATTGAGGGGGCGGGGTCTACTGGGTCTACTGTGCTGTGGAGTAGGGGCGCCACAGCAAAGTCCTTCTCGTAAGGGTCCCAGTATCGATAGGAGCGGATATCTCTGATCCCAGTCCCCTGCAGAGTAGCGGCCACAGATCCTGACAGGAGGGGCGGTGGTCACGCCATCGGAACTTGGGCAGAAAAAAAAAAAAAAGCAGCCACGCGCACACAACTGCAAAAAAATCTTGCATGTGCACTTCTGAACTAAAAGTAAAACAGGTCAAAGCAATTACCAACTTCACTTGCCCCCGCTGGGAGACGAGAGGTAGACCAGTCCACACCTGGCCCCGCCCACATTGTACCAGCACTGCAGCAGCTCCGCCCCTAGACGTATTGCACCGGTCCCGCCCAATATCTGCACTCCTCCCGCCTACAAGACCAGATATCAGCCAATCAGCACCATCTTTCAACAACTCCAGTCTTCAGCATGTTGGGTTAGGCGATGTGACAAATACTAAAAGATGATGATGCTGCTTAAAGCTGGCGCTCTCATTTAAAGAAAAAAAGGATGCAAATTAGGAAAAATAAACAGTGATCCTCAAAAGTTGCCAATTGGTACATTAGCGCATTTCTTATAAGTTCCAGAGCAGGGGTTTCCAACCCTGGTCCTGGGGAGCCTCTATCCAGCAGGTTTTACAAGTGTCTTTACATCAGTAGCTAAAGATCTGGAACATCTGTTAATCTTGATTAAGCCAATAAACTGGTTCAATTAAGTAACAGATTGGTTGAAACGAAAAGCAGCAGCCACAGCCACTCTCCAGGACCAGGGCTGGAGCCCCCTGTTCCACGGCATGATCAGATCTCTCTCTTGACATTAACCAACTGCCTATTGCAAAATGTGAAATAAAAAAGCTGCAAACACAACTTCTCAAATGCATTGAGCAGAGACTCTGAGCACTGACATAATGACTTTAGTCTCCCCCTCCCAATAGATCAGCACTGTATTCACGATATTCAGTCACATACTTTGCTTTCGCGGGCACACACCAGCCGCAAGGCACAGCTTGAGGAACACTGCTACAAACCCTGGCTTTAAACAAAATAGAAGCAGAGTTGCTCCCAGGGCCGCTACCCTGTTTTCCCGTATGGCTAGACTGTCTCGGCCCAGCGCCAGCTCCGTGGCGCTCCTGATGAATTCTGGGAGCCCGACGGTAGGGAGGTAATCCAGGGTCAGAGTGGGGTCACTGCAGATCTGTAGCACGACCTTCCTGGTCATTGGGAGCAGAGAGCCGTGCCCCTCCTCATTCAGGTACCCTGAAGAGGAGGACAGGCGAAAAACAAAATTGCAAAGATTTGGCAGAGGCAGAAAAACAGTAGAAGAGTTTCTGTAGCCGTCTTGCTGCGTTCCAGAAAATGAGGTCTGGTTTGAAATTGCATGCAAGGTGGTCTCAATGCGGACCAGACTGTTGTGTACATCATAAGGCTAAATGAATAATTAATAAACAAACCTACTTTGAGGTAACCTAAGCAAAATCCTAAACGTAAATTGCGGCAACCCTAACACTGCAAGTCTTCCCTCGGCACTTACCTGTGGCCCAAAGCAACGCCTTCTCGGCGCGCCTGTCTTAAGAAAGCCCGAGATAACCGTTCCTCCTCGCCGGGCTGGGCTGTGGGGGTATCCGCGAATGACAAAAGAGCCGACATTCCTTCATGCGAAAAATAATAAATACAAAGCAGCTGCTGCTAAAACTAACAGACCCGCTCCTGTCTTTGCATTTCGCCTCGGTTCCGGATGCCCCAGTCCATTCTCTCTCTGCGGTCCGGCGCAGCTGGGGTTGTTTACAGGTGGTTGCCCAGCAACAGTCCCTCCTGGCGTGCTGCGGTCGTCATGGCAATTCTACACAGGTGCACCCCCGGCTCCAATGAAGTGATTAAAACACCAGTGTGTGCAGGCGAATTAGTGAAATACGTCATTTTGGGTTTTGTATTTTCCACTGTGAATATAGTTATTTATTTACAGTTATTTGTTATTGAATGATGCACAAATTAAGTGTTTCTCCCGCTTTTGAAATCCGTAGAGAGACAAAGGCGTGCTTTTTCACACAATAATACGCTTTATTGGAATTTTTTTTATTTTATTTTTATTTTTTTAAATACATGGTGTGGTGTGTGTATAATATTTATATAATATATATTATGAATCTGCCAGTGCAGCAGGAGTCTTGCACGACCTGTGGAAAAAAAAAAAAAAAAAAAAAAAAAAACACACACATGTTTAGATTCAAGGCCCAGCTCCGGTTGGTACAGGGTTTGGACCGACACTGAACACGAGAGGGTCACTGGCTTGTTACCCGTTAAAAGGTCCACAAGGAATTGAGCGGTTCGTTGTTAAAACGGTTTCCTCTTTAAAATACATTTCACAGCGACTCGAGTATCACAAGGAGGAACCTGACCATTAAGAAGAACACATCCAACCGGTCAATACATTTTAACTGAATTGGTTACTGTGCCTTTAAAGTGGCATATAGGTACATTTGCGCCACCTAGCGGGTTGTACTCGGTGGAACATCTCAGTTGCGAGGAAGACGCGAGTCGCTGTGACGCGTTACAGGATGGAGCTAGGCTTGGCCCCAAGCACGCCACTGCGACATGTGCTCTGGACTTGTACCCACAGTCCTGTGTCTGGACTCCACTGTCTTATAGCCAGGATTAAGGTCAAACCAGCTTGCCTATAAATGCACTACCTCTCAACACAGACTGGAGTTGACTGGACGCTCTTCCTCCTCAGCTTCCTCTCCCACATCCAGGTCCACTGCAAGACAGAGAGACCGGGACAGCAGTTAACTAGCACGCTGAACCCTTTCAGTCCCATACACTGGGGCTAATCAAGCTTGCAGTAAAATCTGAAACGGGTGAAACTGTTAAGAGTCTTATATTCATCCCCGTGATGACCAGCAATATTATTGCCCCCATTGCATAGCAATTTGAGCCAGTCCTGGTTTTACTATGTTTAAGACACACCTGAGCTTGTAGCCTATACACTGGGGCTATATCCAGCACATACTAAAACCTGGAATGTGTGAAAGTGCTATGCAAGAGGAGTCCGAGCCCAGAAGAGAAACAGTGTAACTCTGGTCAACACTCACAAACCAAGTGCTGTCCAGAGATGTAGACAGGACCCTCCCCAGACCGGAGGTTAAAGGTTACAGGAGGCACGAGTTCCAGACCATAGAAACTGACCTGCGAGAGAAACAAAACTTGTGTCTTTAAATCGACCTCCTCTCCCAGCCAGCCCAGGAGAGGACAGACTCGCAGCTAAACCACCCTCCACAAACCCGTTATTTGGACTTTTCTGCAGAAAACAGGAGCTGGTAGAGGCGAGGATCACTGTTGTGTCCTGGACTAACTTTCCATGCAAAGCGAAACAATGGCATGGTACATTAGCCCGACAACACCAATCGCCCTCACTTTGGCTACGCGAGTGAATACCAGCATTTTAAAATGCGTTTAATCCGAATTAAATCTTACACTAAGCGAGAGGGTCAGGTGGCGGAGCAAGGTAATTGGACAGCTCACACACTTCAGCTCTGATGGGTCAAGGAGTACGACAGATCTGTATTGGGTCGAGGGCTACAAGGTGCGACTTCGTCTTTGCAGTGGGTGGTGAAATCAGATGGAGCCCTGAAAACAAACTCCACTCTCACCATGGGGAGCACGGAGGGCCGCAGCGAGGCGATGGGGACGGGCCGGTCGTTGTGGGTGATTTTGGCCTCGACCTCTACCACATGCAGCTCATCCTTCGCCTCGGCACCCAGGCAGATCTACGTGCAAGAAGGGGTGCAGAGGCGGGTTTAGTTGCCGTGGAGTTCTGTCGGGTTTTAATAACGCGAGGGCGCGCCTTACCGTTTTAATGAAGAGCTGGTGTTCCAACAGGTCATTCTGAACCTCGAACACAAACTTCCTCGCTCCTCCAGTCAGCTCGCATCCTGCACCGAGACGAGAGAGAAGACGCCCTTACAGGGATGCAAATAAGAATCCCGTTGCATAGCAGTTTGATCTATCCCAGACATAGCAGACAGCGGTAAAAGCGACCTCTTACCCCACAAGACGCAGACCGGGTCCTCCTGCGTGGAGGAGATGGCGGAGAAGTTGAAAGGATCCATCTGGCGAGCGATAAATGGGAAATTAAAAATCAAATTGCACTGTCGCGACAACCAATCGCAGCGTATGGAATGGAATTAGTCTAACCCACTGCGTAAAAATCACAACACACAATATTCGTGTAAATGTGATACATCACACCTGGGCTTAACTTTAACAAAATTAGAGTAAGTTATCACACTGGTTAAGTTAGCACGTAGATGCCAGTTATAAATGCTATCAAAAAGATGACAGAAGTAGCCTCTACGTAATTGGTTACAATAGAAAGAACCCATCCCATATACACCAGCCTTTTGGAGGCTACCGCTGAAAAGAGAGAAGTAAACGGCACCCCACACTGACAGGTACAGCTTAAAATCGGGGCTTCTCAAACTCGGTCCTGGGGAGCCCCTGTGGCTGCCGGGTTTCATTCCAACAGAGCTCGCAGTTATTGAACTGATAATTTGCTTAGACCTCTTTACTTGTTTTCAGCTCTTAAACAGTTGCAGATTTCATGTTACTTATTAAAATGTTACAGCTAACATGAAATAACGAAGTATTCAAAACAACTAAAAAAAAGTCTAATTAAGCAAATCATCAGTTCAATTAAGGGTCTAGTTCAGTAATTGAGAGATCGGTTGGTATGAAAGCCAACAGCCACAGGGGGGTCCCCAGGACCGAGTTTGAGAAGCCCTGGTTTAAATATATACCCCAGGGGGCCGGGTACTTCAGATTATAATACGCACTGCCATAACGACTCCCCTTACCGTTCGTGTATTTATTTTATCCTCTATAAGACCGAGTCAGAGTGATTGATATCGACACCACTGGAGCTGCGCCAGAGAGAGAATCAATACAACCCGTGAAACATTAGCAAAAATCACATACATACTAATTATCTCTGTCATTTATATATATATTTCAATGAATCAAACAGCTATATATGCTAGGACCCAACACATCAAATGACGAAATAGTGACAAAATACACTGCGATTGCCATAATCAATGTAAGCTGATGACGTGTACACTCACCCCACGCAAAAACGCTGTTTTATCCGAATTGTTGACCATTTGTAGCCGGATAATGGTCAATAACTTTACTCGTATACAAATATATTCACTTATTGTCCAGCTTGATCTGGGGGGCAGACCCAAATCCGACCCGGCTGCTTAACTCGGTGTAATTAGCGTCCTGAGATCATTGGAAGCTGTAAACTAGCATCAGCTGAATTGCTTTACAATTGAATCAGCATGTTAACCGTGTCAAGTACCTGCCACAAACAGGTGATGATAACGCCTGGTATCTCAGTAAATAAAATAAAACTATTGAACTATTCTCAGGGACCGTTCTGTTTATTGACTAGTAAACACCGACATCGTGTTTGCTGTCACACTTAATACGTGAGCTTGAGGGTCGTTTTCTGATAAGGCTCTCGGTTTGTAGACTTCCATGCCTTTTAGAATTAGGTGTGGCGTTTTTGCTCCGCGCTTTTATTTAGCAGAGACACCGATGCGTTGACATTAGCAGAACTCTGGTGACAAACGCGCTGTTCTTATATTCAGCCACAAGGGGGCGGTGAAAACCATCTTGTCTTGGTGAACCGCGTCGATGCTTCCTTCCACCGCACTATAGATTCGCTTGCTGCGCTTATGGTTTGTTTAGCAATAGGAGAACACCACCATAGACACCGACACTCAATTTTCCAAGCGTATTTACAGCACAGTTTTGACAAATGCTATTTTAGAATGTTATAATTAGCTTCCTCCTAGCCAGTGCTGTGCATCTGAAGCAGGCAGAGCCTGGCGCTTGAGACTAGGGGTCTTGCAATGCTGCTTGACTATTGACACCTCGAATGCAGCGTAAAGTTGAATTATCCAAGAGTGAGTGATTCGGCCGTTAATAAACGGCTATCTGATATTGATCCTACTCTCATTAAGTCCAATACAGCATGCTGCCATCGAAGGAGATTGCAGATTTACAGATCAATGTTGACCCAAGAGCTTACTAGACAGTATCAGCGTGCGTCTGTCAAATAGCGCCCCCCGTCCTTTGAACGTGTTATGTAGGATTTAAAAGCCAGCCTAATCAGGCTGTGGGTTCAATTCCTTAATTCCTTGCATAACAGTTTGATCCATTCCTGTTTTTTACTATGACAAAACACCTGAGCTTGTTACCTAGACACACTGGGGCGAATCAAGCTGGTAGTAAAACCCGGACCGGGTGAAACTGCTATGCAATGGGATTCTCGGTGCCAGCACCCCCATATGCATTATAAATGACAGCACCGATATGAAACTGAACATGGTATAATAATTCTTGCAGTGGGACAAGGTTCAACACTGGGTTTTAAGAGCGTACCCGAATTGTTATTTTTGCTATCATGGTTCGGTTCTGAAGCCGCTGCTGAGCGGGTCGCAGTGGACTTCATTTCATCCACACGGGTGTTGAACGTGTATATCTTCAATGTCTGCAGACACAGGAAGGGTTAAAAAAAAAAAAAAAAAAAAAAAAAAAAAAAGGATTTTCGACCAGTTTTCCCAAAACAAAAAATGATCCGATAGGATCGGGCTGAGCTCAGTCTCGTTTAGGAATCCGGCTAATTGCTTCCATCCAAAAACAATACAGTTTCCTTCAACCGCGCAAGATGTAAGTTAATGCCTTTTAAAAACAGCTGCAACCCTGCTGGCGAAAGTAAGAATGAAAGTCTGTTCTCCGTTCACAATGTGTTGCTGTAATGTAGCGGTATGGAAATGTCACTGGCTCCACAGGACCGTCTTTAAAATACGCTAATTAAATTATATAATTTAATTCGCTTAAACATAAACATTTTGTTACATAATAAATTATATATATATATATATATATATATATATATATATATATATATATATATATATATATATATATATATATATATGTGTGTGTGTGTGTGTGTGTATATTCTGGATATATTTCATTTCCATAAGGGATTATCACCTGGTTTATTCTTCAGCTTTCGTTGTGTTGCTCGATGTGCAGCTGAATTTAGAATTGAAATCTACACTGCCCAGTTGTCAGACTCGATCACATGCAGTCATTAGACTTCATAGAGTCGGTGTGCTGCGTGTATTGTGATAACATGATATGGAATACGCTCTTCCTACAGAAACCACTTTGCATGGGCGGAAAACCCCACTTAAACAAATGCAATATAGACTGCAAACTCAGCATGTTAAAATAAGTATAACACGATCATAATCGAAAAACACGGGGTGTGTGCATACGAGAATGGCTGTCTTAATCAAAACACAATTGGGACGAAGCTAACCAGAATATCAATTATTAAACTCACAATCAGAATTATTAAACATCTGTAAGTTTGTTCTTTTTTGTTTAATAAATTACAGTGCTGTCGACTTGCTCAGCGCACTTACAAAAAATGTGAATACAAAACAGCAAAACTGGAACAATAAAATGAAGGCTGAAGGCTTGGACAATGCCCGTGTTCCAGAGACGCTGGTAACCCTATCTGTGTTTCGATCCCACAGCTGTATAGCAATTAGGTGTAATGTGACACGCTAATACCTCCTGATCAAAATGACAGGGACTGTTCAAATCCCATTCTTCCACAGCACAGCCTGTAAGCACCAGACAGTAATCATAGGCATTAGGCTTGATTAAGACCTTATTGTAGCACTCGATCATCCTTTCTCCCTAGTCATGCAAATAGGTTGTTCTATAGAGCTATTACTTCTGCAATATGCAGAGTCTCTCTCTCTCTCTCTCTCTCTCTCTCTCTCTCTCTCTCTCTCTCTCTTGTAAGCACTTGTAAGATTTTACAACAACCCTTTCATCAACATCAGACAAAGCAACACACAACGACACGTCGTTTCTGCAGTTTATATATATTTTTATACATATCGATATTTATTTTCTCCAAATTTTAAATAGACTTTGCTTTTGCCCTTATATACAAGAAGAGATCTGTTATTTACACAGTACTGTACACGTTACTTAGCAGGGACCACCCCAAGCGTTAGCACTGGCAGCTACAGCTCTGAATAAAAGTTTCGCCTCACCTAGAATTTTAATAACGAGACATAAAAAAATAAAATAAAATAAAAACTATATATTTTTTATTTAACATCATGTAATCAAAAACTACAAAATGATGTCGCAAAAAAAGTCTACCGGAGTCATACACTAGTGTTTCATATTAGATTATGGAAATGTCACATTTTTAAAGTTGTTTACATATTAAGTGTATGGAAAACCACAAAGCGGTGTGCAATTCAATATGAGAATGCAGCTCACTCAACAGGTTACATTCGACTTCATGAAGCAAAATCGAGTTCATTCTACGAGGCGATGCAAAACCTTTGACCAGAGCTATAGGGTCTAATAAACCTGACAACTGGACCACACAAACTATTGCGCTTGCTAGCTGAGTAATGCGTTTCAGAGGCAGTGTATTGAGGAGGTTTTTTTACCACTGATAGGCTTCCACTGCATTGCACCCCAGAGCCGGGCTGCAACTTCATAACACCCGTGTGGCAGTCCTGCTCTGGGATACAATAGGTATAACAATAAGGCATGATGACTGAGAGCAACCTGACAGTAGGATGCGGGATGTGACAGCAATCTAACTGCATTCGCACAGTGTAGGGCAGCTCATGCGTTTCAGCTCACACCCCAATGCATTCTGGTAAGTGTAGTCCTGCTGTGAAAGGGACCCGAGACAGGTAAAAACGTACCAGAACCCATTGCGATGTGAGTCACATAGTAGCTCAGGTCCTCAAATGCGCCTCAATGCCTTTGTTCTGCCTAAGGGGTAACAGTAGCGGTGTGTAACTGCAGTTGCAATTCTGCTATCGCTAGATTCCCACACCACTCACCTCTATCGGATATTATTTAAAACCCCAACACTAAATAAAAATGATTCATATCTTATTTTAAATACTGACATACAATATTCAATACAAAAAAAGCAAAGTATTAAAATAATAAGTTAGGCACAATATTCCTGAACATGTCAACAAAGGGATCAAACTAGTCCGGGACTGCAGGGGCGCACTCCCTTAAAATAAAAAATTAAAAAGTGATTTCGTGCGCAATTGGAATTGCAAATGAACAGAACGGTAACACGTGGCTTTGTGCGCGCTTGCGCACGTTCCCAACTGCAGCTTCGAAAAAGCAGAATTTCAACAGGAATGTAAAATCGCTAGTAAATTCGTTTTAAGGGAGTGCCCCCCCCCCTCATTTTTTTTTAAATCCAGATCTGCTTTGGAGTTTCTTGCGTCCTCCGAGCGCGAGTTCTGTCCTTTAGTGTGGCAGCCTCGCGAAAGCACAGCTTTTAAGTCCTCAGTCCCAGCCAATGGTAGTTCGTAGAGTCTGGGTTTCCTTTCAGTTTCATTACACAAGTATCTCCAGTGATCGTACAGAGATAACATTGGCAATGCAGTTTTCTTGTACAGATGGACAACGGTAGCGCAATTGCCACTACAATGCAATGAGGCTGCCTCTGGTTGGATGGCACCACTATGGCAAATCCCAAGTGATCTTCAATGGCAATGCAATGGTCCTGTACCAAGCATGGCAGAACAAGGGCAGCTACAATAGGATATGGCTGGAAGAATAGTCAATGAGAACATTTTCATAGTGTAAACACACAATCCACACTGCTGGAAATCCATTGCAGTCCCACGGTACCCTATCAGTACCAGACAGACAGACAGACAGACAGAGAGACAGACAGTGTGCATCCTATCAAGAGCTGCTCCGATATCTACCCCAGAATGCAGGGAGGGCTTCCCCACAGGGTGGCTGCTGCTGCTTCTGAGAAGGGTGGAGCTAGGTCCAGCTAATCGCCAATGTCTGCTTCTTCCGATCAGCCAATCACCATCCATTGATGATGACGATGATGATGTGCTCCTCAGGTTAACCAACCGCAATGCAGTCCACTTCCAGGCAGCCTACTTCTGATTGGCCCTCTTCTGACTGTAAACAAGAACTGACAATGTAGGTACCTGGTTAACATACAATTGCAAAGCAGAGGTTCTTTATTCACTGTCTATATGCTTTGGAAAACAATTTGGAGATCAATTAGCATGTTGAGGTTTCTCCATGATTACCTGGGATCCCAGGTACCCTGGGATGGAAATAAGACTCCCATTGCATAGCAGTTGGATGCGTTCCTGGTTTTACTAGGAGTTTAAAAAGGCACACCTGAGCTTTCCCTGTACACACCGTGGCTAATCAAGCTTGTAGTAAAACCTGTAGTAAAAGTCTTATTTCCATCCCTGCTGACCACTCCTGTAAAAGGAGACACCTTGCTCCTGTCGTATTATTAACCATTCTGCCTTGGTTACATGCTCCACTCAACTGGAAGTTGGTTGAAAACTCTGCTGCCTGTGACCAGTAATGGGGGTTTCAGCAGGAAAGCGGGGGAGCCTGGATGGACTGGGATTGGCGGTCACACACGATCAAACTCAAGACCTGCTATTAAAACACAAGCATGGACGCAGGTACCGGCACGCACTTGCAGGCTGTAGCCTGGTGAGCAAGTCTGGGGCGGACTTGAGGCTGGCAGGGGAGAGTGTAGCGTGCACGGGGGAAGGCAGCAGCAGGGCTGGTAGGTGACGTAATCACATACAAAGACATGAGCCTGATATACGCTCCTTGCAAAGGAGACGGCTCTTTTGCACAGCGGTATCGGTGCTATGCTTAAGTGCGAGAGGTCCCGGGTTCTCCACCTGTGTGTGGATTGCCTCACCCTTGCTTGTGTTTTACCATGCACCCGCTGTGCTTTGCTAAAGGTCGCTTTCCAATGGTGCAAAGCAGTGAAGTTTTAAAGGAGTCAGCATTGGGTGAACGCTGAAAAAAATGCAGAGTGATGACAAACAGCTGGAGAAGGAAGGAAGGATGGGGGATGTTATTTATATGCAGGTTTCTATAATAATAATTAGCATGCAGGGGCACAGCTTCGAGCCGCAAACAGCACCATGACCTGGGCAGCTTTACATACATTCTGTGCCCTGGTCCTTTTTATTCCTACTGTAATTGCTGTAAAAATAAGACCATCAAATGAAACCGACACGTCTGACGCGTTTAGAATCAAGGTCCCAGCTGGGGTACCCTATTGCCTGACAGGCGGGAATTATACAGTCTTCAAATGATAACTCTATATATATAAGACGTACATTAAAACAAGTCTTTCCTGTTCCATGAATTGAATGACTCAGGTGTTCTATAACAAGGT